>NC_088866.1:7330224-7356488 GCF_032884065.1 Artemia franciscana
TCCTATCTTTTAACTTGGACAAGTCTGGATTGACTATTCCCTCTCAGTTTATTAACATACCAGTACAATATTTTACTATTATGCCGTCTAGCTGCTTCTTCCAGATCCTCGGCAATTTTATCCATGGCCTCAAATTTACACCTCCTTAGTGATATCTTAGTGCTTTCTCCACTTTCTTTACATTTTCATATGATCTAGCACTCAGATATTTGTTATATAAGCCCCTTCTCCTCTCTATTAAAAACACAAAGCTTTTTCACTAATATTTCGAGCTGCCTTCCTAACTTTCTTCCCTAAGAAACCATCAGCAAATTCACACAAATTTTTTTCCTAAAATTATTCCATCCATCTTCTACATTGTTAAAAATTTAAACTCTCCTGTTTAGTATTCAACTGTTCCTACCCTTTAAATCCCTCTTCATTACTGTTTCCAAAAATAATGGTCATTGCTGTGACAATTTGGTCTCCCCCCTCTTGATGCAGCTAGATATTGCCCTAGGCAGTATACAAAACTGTTTATCTACTTGTTGTTGTTATTCTTGGTGGTATTATCAAACAGTTTGTGGTAACAAACTGTAAGTAAGGAGTGACCCGGCTGAATAGTAACCGAAACTCTAGAAAACGGAATTTTGTTACCAATAGATAAATCAATAGAATTGGATTTTTACGCTGGTTTCAATATATAAGTTTCATTAAGTTTTATCTTACCCATAAATGGTTACAAGCCTGAGAAAATCTGCCTGATTTTTGAAAAAAGCGGGAAACACCCCCTAAAAGTCATAGAATCTTAATGAAAATCCCACCATCAGATTCAGCATATAAGAGAACCCTCCTGTAGAGGTTTCAAGCGCCTATCTGAAAAAATGTGGAACTCTGCATTTTTTTGGCCAGAAGAATGGTCACAGATGTGTGTTTATTTGTTTATTCCCCAGAGATGATCTTATCGACCCAGCGCTCCTAGAATATTGTGATAGGGCTGATTCGAACGAGTTCTAGTGCCCTTTTTAAATGACCCGAAAATGGGAGGGCAACTAGGCTCCCTCACACGTCCCTTTTTTTCTCAACATCATCTGATAAAAATTTTGAGATAACCAATTCTGTTCAGCGTAGTTCAAAGGCCGAAAAACTATACCTCTGGGTATATCATGACCCTCCAACAACGGTTAGGTAAAGGTCTTTCAGTTACAAAAGTTGCCCATTGTTTACGTATAGTATTTGTTATTGGGAGGTATGCGTACTTTTTTGGGGGGAGGGGGAAAAATTATCTGATTATGGGATTTTCCATGAGTGTAATTTTCAATGTGTAGGGAAGTTTCTAGGAGGTTAAATTTCAGGGGAAATTTAACACTGGGAGTTTGCCTGAATTCTTATACTAAATTCTTCTTATGTCTTGCTTTCTCATTGCCGACTCAATTTTACGCGTGGAGATGTTAAGGGTAATTGTCCGGGGTAAATTTTCACAAGGATTGAATTTCCTAAGGAATAAATCCTCGGGAAGGAGGGATTTTTTCGTGGAGGAGTTGCTAGATTTTCTGGAATTATTTAAAAAAACGATCAGAAATTGAATAAGAAAAAACAAGTTTTTTCAACTGAAAGTAAGCAGCAACATCAAAACTTAAAATGAACAGAAATTATTACATATATGAGAGGGGTTACTCCTCCAAACCACTTCGCTCTTTACGCTAAAGTTTGAATTCTGTCCCAATTCTTTAAGAAAAATTCCTGAAATACTGAAATACAACTCCTGAAGTATTAAAAAACATCACTGTAAAGAGCCAGGTGGTTTGGAGGAGTTACCCCCCCCCTCATATATGTAATAATTTCTGTTCGTTTTAAGTTTTAATGTTGCTCCTAACTTTCAGTTGAAAAAAATTCGTTAAACGCCTTACTGTTTTATTTTATTCATTTTTTTTTGTATGCCTGTTCAACAGGTTTTTTGGTTAATCAAGCTATGAAAGAGTAAAAGTGGTTAACTTTATTTCAGAACGAGTGGAGTCAATCAACTTAAGGTCAACCAAAAAAGAAAGTGTTTTGATACTCACGACAGTAGACCATGGTGAAACTTTGAAAGCTTTATTCTTTCTATGGATATAATCAATTTAAAAAATTATCTATTATCAGCCTCTACATTAAACCGTAATGCCCAATAATTCTAGTTTCTTTAAGACAAAAAAAAATCATTTCATTTTTGGAAAACTAAACTTATTTTTTTAAAGTCCCACATATTAGGAAAATATTTTTGGAAAATTTAGGACATATTTTTGGAAAAGTCCCACATATTAGTGCGTATATCAAAAGCAGGCATTAACTGCTTTCCTTTTCTCCCAGTAAAATGTGTATTGGATGTACCAAAATCAAGTTACTGAAAATATTTTGCTTGTGTAAAGGAAAATAGCTAGACAAAAGAATAGCTTTTCGTGTAATAAGCATACTTATAAGTAAGCTTGTTTGCTCTGATTAGGCTAACTATTTATTTTGTCTTTTCAAGTCACTTTTGTAGTAGTTGAAATTTACCTGTATAAAACCATCATTATTACATTTTTGCTTTTGACGTAATGAAAAACAGCCTTAACAAAGCTTTAATGCTAAACTAGCAACAAATTGAGGTCGCAATGTGTTCTGCTTTTTTCAAGAGACTTGAAAAGTTTACACCTTGAGAGTACATGCTGTAATGGATATTGATGTTTACGAGTTTTGAGACACAAATAATTATTTTTTTTTTTACCTAGTATTAGATATTTCTATTTTTGCCTGACTTATAGGAGAGATGTCATGCAACCCGTCATTTGGTGGAATTGGAAAAGGCCATCTTATGAAAGAAGTTGATGCTCTAGATGGCATATGTGGCAGAATTTGTGATATCTCGGGGATACATTATAAGGTAAGTAGGAAAGCAACTTTTATCTAGGAAATTTTAGCATGCAACATGCATACAAAATAAACATAACTGGGACTGCTCTAGGAATTGAATTTTTTGATAAGACTGTTAAGAAAAATAGTGAACCTCTGTGATGTAATTTTCCGCCTAAACGAGATTTTTATTACTTCGCCAACAGGAACTGTTTCATAAGACTTTGCATGGCTGAAAAAAAGTGTTGAAACACTTAAATTTTTTTGGTCGTCAAAAACTTTCAAATGGTATATCCAATTGAAGATTTTTTCTAAAAAGCAGTAAAATGATGACACATTCCTTGAAAACAATCTTAAAAATACTATTTGGTTCAATATCAGCTTTTTTTATTTCTCGTTGCCACTCAATAAATCATGTTACTTTGAAAATGCACATGTTGTTATTTGTGGGATTGTAAGATGCCCCTCCAACCCATTAGTTTGCCTCTGATTATAAAGCCTATTACTTATTTCAAGTGTATTTAGCTTATAGAATTTTTGATTTTATGTCAATCACCGAATGGATGCTACAGAAACACTAATAATAACTGAATGGGTTTGATTACATAGCTTTGTCATTTATGATGCATTTATAACCACTGGCACAAAGACAAATTCCCTTATTGTAAAATGGTAAAATTCTAGTTGATTGACTTTTGGCTATCTTGGAAAGGGGCTAGGTTAGGGAAATAAAACTTTCAGGGATGGGTGTAAAGGCTAAAGTATGCCCTGGGAAGGTATTTTGAAGTACCCACATCCACTCCTTCTCCCTATAGAGGGCACTGACCCTTGATGACCTTTAAAAAAACGTGTGTTACAAAAGTGAAACCTTGCAAAATAGATCTTCTGCTTGGATGAAGTACAACAAAATTGTTTTCAGCTTCACAAATTTGCTCAATCCCAATTTATATGGTTTTAAAGATATGCAAATACATTTCCTAAAATTTGAAAAAATAAACTTGATATGGCTCAGAATTCTACTCAAATAACAGGAATTGCATTTTCAGAACTAAAGGCAGAGAAAAGGCAACTGGTAACTGAAAATTAAGGTAAAATGTTGTTTTGTCAAAATTTCAATAGGTATCGACCTGTCATGTAGGCAAATTTCAGGGCCCTCTAGAGGGAGAAGGAGTGGAGGGTAGTACTTCAAAATACCTTCCCATGACATACCTTAGCCTTTACACCCATCCCTGAAAGTTTCATTTCCCTAACCTAACCCCTTTTTGAGATAGCCAAAAGTCAATCAACTAGAATTATACCTTGTAAAATGAATTGAAAAAACAAAATAAAATGTAGAATAATCAGAGCAAGTGTGTATACTCTGTTTCGTGTATGGCTTACAGTTTTTGATTACACGTAAGTCTCCACAATAGCATAAAATGTATGAGCATGGAAACTTTAAAGCCAGCTTTCTCTTATTTTAAGAGCCATTAGTCTGAATTTTCTTGATTAATTTCTGCTTGGCTATCAGTACTTTCCTATTAAATCTCAAGTCAAAGTGAACAAATCATTATAAAAGATAGATGGAGAACAGAATGGGTGGGTGCCTCATAAAAATTTATCTGGTTATTTATCTCCTAAAGTAATTATCTCCTAATTAGCTTATTTAACTAACTGTAACTAGCTTATTTTACTTAACTTAAACTAACTTAAACTTATTTAACTTAAACTAGCTTATTTATCTCCTAAAAGTAATTAACTAATAGTCTTCAAGTGGATTTTTACATTTTTGTGTAAAATGTAAAGAACAGGCGCTTGCTTTTGAATTTCGTCATTCTTATGTCATTGGCCCATGATGCTTGTCCCGTAAATTTCAAGTCAATTGGTGAGATAAATGTCAGTCTATTTTGCTGCTGAAAAATAATTAATATGAGGGGATATTTTAGGGGCTATGGGACTTATGTCACAAAGACCCTATGTGAGACCCTACAGGGAGAAACTTTAGCCGGAAGGAAAGTTTCCGAGGAAATTTTTGCCGAAGAAATGTTACATAGGGAAGGGAAGTGGATTCTCTGGCATAATTTGAAAACAGTCAGAAATTGATCTTTTTAAAAAGAAAATGCACCACAGAATAAAATTATGATAGAAAAATTGTGATTCAGAATTTGTCTCATCTTGTCCTGCTTAGCCAGTAAGGGATCGGAGAATATTTATAAATCAGAATCAACAACTTTCATCATTACATTATACCTACAATATTATGCATCAGAATTACTGCTGAAGGCTATTTTCCGAATAGTGAAGGGTAATCGTTAATAGTACACAAAAATAGAGTACAGGAAAAACAAGGAAAAATGGGAAAGATTTTAGGCTATGGAATATCGAAGTTTTAGAGGGAAGGGATCATTGTCCCAGAGGCTGCTCCGAACGAGCATGCAAGTTTTTTATTTACTGGATTTCTTCCAATTTTGATCACTAACATTTTTGAGTTTGACATATTGAGTTTTGTATTAAAAGGTTATCTAGGCTATATATATATATATATATATATATATATATATATATATATATATATATATATATATATATATATATATATATATACATATATATATATTATATATATATATATATATATTTATATATATATATATTATATATATATATATATATATATATATATATATATATATATATATATATATATATATATATATATATATATATATATATATATATATATATATATATATATATATTATTCTTTGTTTTTTAGGTACTGAATAAAAGAAAGGGGCCAGCTGTCTGGGGATACAGAGCTCAAATTGACCGTAAACTTTACAAGAAACATCTTCAAGAGGAACTGATAAATAAAACGAAGAATTTGGATATCCTTCCAGCTAGTGTGGAGGACCTTATTGTCTCAGGACAAGGTGAAGACAGATCATGCGAAGGAGTTGTGTTAGGTTAGTCTAGATCTCAAAACTTAAATAATTAAGTTTTTGTCTTTCACATAATTTATTGAGAGTAAGGCCTAACGTAAAGGGTTTATTTACTATATTGCTATATCAATAGTATTAGTGAAAGAACACCAGACCAGATCTGTCAGATGCTGTTAATGGGAACGTCATCAAAACTCTTTGGATTGCTATCATAAAATAATTATTTTTTCTATTTTACCTCAAAGCCAGGCATATAAAACTAATTTTAAGTCATCATTTTATTCTAAATTAGATATATTGTAATTATTCTCACGTGAAAATATGCATACTTTTGGACGTTATAGATGATGCATACATTGATTTCATTTGAGTCTACTTTTTTCTTCAGGATCTTTGAAAAGTTGCAAATCATAAAAAATAGAGATATATTTAACCTAAAATCAAAATATGGAACAAATTCAAGTTTGGCTTTGAATATAGCCAAACAGAATATGGTTATGTTGTACTTATGTGTTGTTTTCTTTTCTTGTGTCGTTTTCTTTTGTGATGTTTATTTTGTTTTGTCTCTTTTTACTCCATTATCCTCACATTGTTTTGTGCAGTGGGTTAGGAATAAATTATTATTATTATTATTATAGTCCAAGTGCTGGGAACCAGCGTGCCACGGCTCAGAATTCAGAAGAAACAAATAATTATTTTTCAAAGTTTTGGCCTCTTAACACAGATTTGAATCACGTGTTCTTTACAACTTCCCATCTCAGGAAGTACTGGAGGTGCAAATTTCGTTCTGAGGTTTGCTTGTCTAGATTGGGTTTGATTCCCAACGTTAAGTCTGGGTCTAATTCCTCGTTCTACGAACCTTTTAACATCGAGCTCGATTATCTCTACTGGTGTAATAAAAAACTGGGTGTAATTCCTCGTTTTAAGAACCTTTTAACATCGAGCTCGATTATCTCTACTGGTGTAACAAAAAATTAGGTGTAATTCCTCCTTCTAAGAACCTTTTAATATCGAGCTCGATTATCTCTGCTGGTGTAATAAAAAATTGGCTGTAATTCCTCGTTCTAAGAACCTTTTAACATCGAGCTCGATTATCTCTACTGGTGTAATAAAAAACTGGGTGTAATTCCTCGTTCTAAGAACCTTTTAACATCGTGTTCGATTATTTGTACAGGTCTACTATTAGGCCTATTAACGAATAAGTATGATCGCTTTTTGCCCGGCTTTTGAGACTAAACTGGCACCGCTTCAGAGGCTTCAAAATAAAGCCTGAAGGACGCGTTTTAGCATTGATTGGGTACCTTTATAACTTGTAAGATTTGATGCTGTGCCAATGGCTGTTTTCAACTAGTACATCCGCCCTCCTCCTTCAAACGAGATATATCTGCTCATACTGCCGTTCGCCAAGCAAATGTGACTAACACGTAAAAATGCATTACGGTTTGATCAAACAGTTCGTGGTAACGAACTAGTATGGAGCGACCCGGCTCAATAGTAACCAAAACTCTAAAAAACGGAATTTTTGATAAAAAATAGTTACATCAAAAGAATTGCATTTTAATGCTGATTTTAAATATACAAGTTTCATCAAGTTTAATTTTACCCATCAAAAGTTACGAGCCTGAGAAAATTTGCCCTATTTTAGAAAATATGGGGAAACACCCCCTAAAAGTCATAGAATCTTAATGAAAATTACACCATCAGATTCAGCGTATCAGAGAACCCTACTGTACAAGTTCCACGCTCCTACCTACAAAAATGTGGAATTTTGTATTTTTTGCCAGAAGACAAATCACGGATGCGTGTTTATTTGTTTGTTTTTTTCCCCAGGGGTGATCGTATCGACCCAGTGGTCCTAGAATTTTGCGAGTGGGCTCATTCGAATGGAAATGAAAAGTTATAGTGCCCTTTTTAAGCGACCAAAAAAGTTGGAGGGCACCTAGGCCCCCTCCCACGCTAATGGTTTTCCCAAAGTCAACGGATCAAAATTCTGAGATAGCCATTTTATTCAGCATAGTCGAAAAACCTTATAAATATGTCTTTGGGGACGACTTACTCCCCCACAGTCCCCGTGGGAGGGGCTGCAAGTTATAAACTTTGACCAGTGTTTGCATATAGTAATGGTTATTGGGAACTGTACAGACGTTTTCAGGGGGATCTTTTGGTTGGGAGGAGGGATTGAGAAGAGGGGGTTATGTGGGGTAAACTTTCCATGGAGGAATTTGTCATGGGGGAAGAAGATTTCCATGAAGGGGGTGCATCATTTTCTAGCATTATTTAAAAAAACAATGAAAAAATAAATATGAAAAAGTTTTTTCAACTGAAAGTAAGGAGTAGCATTAAAACTTAAAACGAACAACAATTATGAAGCATATAAGGGTTCACCTCCTCCTAATACCTCTTTCTTTACGCTGAAGTATTTTTAGTAATTTCAACTATTTATTCTACGGCCTTTGTGATTCGGGGGACAAAATTTAAGCTTTAGTGTAAAGAGCGAGGTATTGACGAGTGGGCGAACCCTCTCATATACGTAATAAAAACATACGAATATAGAAGTTTGTTACGTAAGCTAATTCGTAAGCTACGTATATCTTTTACTAATGAAAACGTTCGTAAAAACTAAAAGTTCTAGTTGCCTTTTTAAGTACCCCAAAAATTGGAGGGCAACTTGGCCTCCTCCCCCCTTCTTTTTTCTCATAATCATTCGATCAAAACTATGGGAAAGCCATTTAGCCAAATAAATAAATATGCAAATTTCGCTTTAATTATTCATCTGCGGAGAACCGAAATCAAAACAAGGATTAACTAAAAAACGTTCAGAAATTAAATTTAAAAAAAAGTTTTTTTAATTAAAAGTAAGGAGCGACATTAAAACTTAAAACGAACAGAAATTACCCCGTATATGAAAGGGGCTGTTCCCTCTTCAACGCCCTGGTCTTTACGCTAAAGTTTTTACTGTTTTTAAAAGGTAGACTTGAGAGAAAGAGTCAAACTTTAGCGTAAAGAGCGGGGTGTTGAAGGGGGAACAGCCCCTTTCATATACGGGGTAATTTCTGTTCGTTTTAAGTTTTAATGTCGCTCCTTACTTTTAGTTAATTTTTTTTTTATTTAATTACGTATAAGAGGTGACACCCGACACTGAGTACTTGAAGGATATCTTTGTTTGATGACACCCTTTCATTTGGAATGGTCTCCCAAGAGATTACTATTTTGAAACCCGTCTGCTGATTCGTTTAAAAGAGAATATGCCTGACATTAATCTAAGGGAAAACTTATTCACATTTCTTGACTTGTGTTATGTCAGGACCGAAGTTTTTAGTGGTTTATGTAACCCTGGGATTCTAAACAGCCCTACCCAATCTTCAGACAAATAAAAGAAATTGTCTTTCCTTATTGGTCTTACAAAAAGCCAAAAATATGTAATAAATAAAGAAAAGCTTTAAATCTATTTGAAAAAATAAGAGTTTTTTCTTTCGATTATATTGAGAAAAAGGTGTTAAATCCATCAAGAATGTGTGTGTTTTTTTTTGAAAATTTTCTGGTTTTTTTTTTCGTGCGCAAGGCAAGCAAAAAAACTACAGGACCGTTCATATTAAATAACGACAAAGACCACACTGCCTTTCAATCACAAACATCAAAAACAAGAAGAACAATAGGGAATTCTTTTCGTAAGACAGTGAAAATCTAATTTAAATGAATATTTCGGCCCTATGTCCAAGGGCCGTCCTTAGCAAAAAATAAATATATAAAAGAAAAAACTTACAACAATATACGACCAATAAAACTAAAATGAATTTTTTTTAAAACAGTCCCAGCATCCTTATTTCAGCGAAGTTCAGCCAGGACTGATAGATAAAGGGAGATGAAACGAGGCAATTCGTTGAATTGAACGAAGAATAATTATAAACACGTTTTTGAGTGCTAATCTTTTTTTTTTGGCAGCTAACCTTAAAGGTTTATTTGTGACTGGTTCTGTGTTAATATCTACTGTTTTTTTGAATATTTTGTAAGATCATTTTAAGTTATATTTGTGTATAGAGCATGTAGTGAATATTCCCCCAAGTCCCTATTTAAGGAAATATTATTATTAATCTAAAGTTTGATTTCAATTGCTTCTCGAACTACCTGCTTTATGCCTAGGTCATTGCTAATAAGGGCAGATTCATCAAAAAGTATTTTGTGGCGAGGATTTTCAAATATATCGCTGCTTAAACCAGAATCAAAAGAAAAAGTAGCAATATTAGAATTTAGAGCTTAATTGATATCATGTTTATGCTGTTGTAGGCTTTTCTCTAAATTCTGGGGAGTTCTACCTGTATAGTATTTGCCACAGTCGCATGGTATTTGATAGACCCCTCTTTGGTGAGTAACTGGGGTTTTATCTTTACCAAAATTTAGGAAATTTATGATTTTGAAATTATTGGTAAATACTACATACAGATTATTGTATGTGCAGACTTTTTTAAGATTCGTTGTGATTTTTGGGATGTATGGGAGGTAAATTATGTTTGAGGGCTTATCTGGATTCTCACATGGTAAACTACCATTGATTTTACGGGAGTTTCTTTACAGTCTACGGTTAATTGTATTATTAATAAATAAAATAGGATACCCACTTCCAAAAAGTATTTCCCTGATAAAGTTTAGATCTGCTGTGATGTAGGAATCAAAATAAATGTTTATGGCACGATCAACGGGAGAGACTACGAAAGCTTTTTTAACTTGCGGGGGGTGGTTTGATTTAAAATGTAAATATCTATTGTTTTGTTTAGGTTTTCTGTTAATAGTAAAATTGAGTTTATCTAAGCTACGAATAATGAACATGTCTAGGAATGAGATTTTATTTGCAATTTCAATTTCAGAGGTAAACTGTAAATTTTTGACATATACATTAAGGTGATCTAAAAAAAAACCCACCTAAGTTCATTTTCCCCATTAAACCTCCCCATAAGATATGCTCCAAGAATTGTGAATTTAACGTCCAATTTTCAAAATGCTCTGCATAAATATTCGCCAGTAACCCAGAGAGGGGCGCGCCCATCGGAAAACCATGACTTTGCTGGTAAAAGGAATTACGGAATTGGAAATACATTGAATACTTGTTACAGAGTTTAATCGAAGTCATTAAGGCCTTGCAATCTATTCCTGCTGCTGAAACTTCAATCAAATAATAATTTTCGTTTATTTTGTTTTCTAATAATTGCTCCAATCCTGCTGCATCAATATTTGTATGCATAGAAACAATGTCAAAACTATTTATAATTGTATTTTCTGAGATACGTTTTTGAGTTTTTCATCAAAACAAGAAGAACAATAGGGATAATTTTTTAAGACAGTGGAAATCTAATTTGAATGAATATTTCGGCCCAGTTTCCAAGGGTCGTCTTCAGCAAAACATAAATATATAAAAGAAGAAAAACTTACAACAACATACGAGCAATAAAACTAGATGAATTTTTTTTAAAAGTTATCCCTGCATCCTTATTTTAGCCAAGCTGTTGTAAGTTTTTCTTCTTTTATGTATTTATGTTTTGCTGAGGATGGTCCTTCGACATAGGGCTGAAATATTCACTTAAATTAGATTTCCATTGTCTTACGAAAAGAATTCCCTATTGTTGTTCTTGTTTTTGATGACTGATAATTTAGATTTGTCAGGTAAAATGCAATTGGTTTAGTTTTCGGAAGTTTTCATTTCCTAAGAGCCTTGAATGAAATTAATTAGTTTTGAAATCAATAGGTCTACGTTTCTTAAGGCCTCAGGTCAACCACCATAACTATAAAGCATCCCAATAATTATATTTTAGAGTCAAAAATTACAATTCTTGCAAGATGTAGAAATTATCCTTCTTGGATTTCAGAGCTACCAGTGGATAATTACAAGGTATCAAGTGTGTCATCTGTTGGATATTTAGGTGTTATACTAGATGGCTCTATGTCTTTGAAGGATCACAATGTTTTGATTAGTATATAATTGGCTTGCAACCTAGAATCTTTGAGGAATGTAGAATATTTCTTCCCTTCAAGTGTTTTAAGAACTATATGTGCATCCATAAATCCAGGAAACTGCCAGGAAATTTTTCGAGGAGGGGGGGGGGGGGGCAATTTCTCAATGAGTAGGTGTGATGGTAATAAACTAAATATATTCAGTTACGTTAATAGATAGTTAAATGTTCATTTAAAGCCCATTGCTTTTAAATAGATCCAAGGACAAAAAAAGCAAAGGCATAGGGCCCTAGGAATCAAACCGATACCCTTTGTTGTTCTCCTTTTCTCCTGGTAAGAGGGCATTGCCCCCTCCTTTGTCAAATGCCCTTCATTGTTGCAGTAACTGGCTGCTCGCATTCATAATTGGTCAAAGCAATGGTCAAAGTTTGTAACTTGTAGCCCCTCTCACGGGGACTGTGGGGGAGTAAGTTGTCCCCAAAGACATAGTTATAAGGTTTTTTCACTATGCTGAATAAAATGGCTATCTCAGAATTTTGATCCTGTGACTTTGAGAAAATAATTAGCGTGGGAGGGGGCCTAGGTGTCCTCCAATTTTTTTGCCACTTAAAAAGGGCACGTGAACTTTTCATTTCCGTTAGAACGAGCCGTCCCTGAACATTCTAGGACCACTGGTTTGATACGATCACCCCTGGAAAAAAAAACAACAAACAAATAAACATGCATCGGTGATCTGCCTTCTGGCAAAAAATACAAAATTCCACATTTTTGTAGATAGGAGGTTCAAACTCCTAAAATAGGATTCTCTGAGACGCTGAATGCAATGGTGTGATTTTTTTTAAGATTCTATGACTTTTAGGAGGGCGTTTCCCCTTATTTTCTAAAATAAGGCAAATTTTTTCAGGCTCGTAACTTTTTATAAGTAAGACTAAACTTGATGAAACTTGTATATTTAAAATCTGCATTAAAATACAACTCTTTTGATGCATTCATAATTGCAAATCGCATTCATAATTGCATGAATATTTTGCCTGTGCACAGCAAGGTATCCTACCTTTAAAAAAAAAAGAAATATAAACTGTAACAACTTCAAAAAAGAAAGAAATTTTAGTTATAAAAAAGAGTATAAAGAAAAATCCAAACCACATCTACAAACAACATCTACAAAAGATATTCCCTGAGTAAAAAACGAGGTAAAACATGCGTTACAATTGAATGAGCTAATCTATAGCCCCAGTATAGAAGTATCTCATTGTAAAGTTTTTTTGTTTTTTTCGTTTTTAGTCCAATCTTATTAACAGTTTATATCCTTAGTTTTATTTTTTGCTTAGCTGTTTTGTTTAGGGATGACCTTAGAAATAGTGTGTTAAATATAAGGTTTCTGAAACTTTCTAAATTCTAACTCGATTTCGGTATTTAATAAATATGAAAGAAAATATATGCATATATAATAGAAAATGCTTTTAGAAAAATGTCTGCATTCCTTTTTTTAAATATTAGAAATAGCTGATATGCATACCTTAGTGTTATTTAAAAAAAACTACGTTTAAATTTCACAGTCCAGAAATCCAAAAAATATATCCAGCTTGTTTTTTTAGTCGAGCCCTCACTTATGGTTAATTTAAAAATAATGTCAGAGGACTAAGGTGAAATATATTTTGTTATTGTGCTAATGCTATTTTGTCTATATGACATGAGAAAAGCTAGCAATATTTGACAATGATTAAGTACAAAAAATTTTGTATAAAGAAGCCGAATATGATTTTAAGATTATAATCTTTTTTGGGATTTTAAGAAGGGTGAACGTTGCCCTGAAACCTCCCTTTAAATGTCTTATCTCTGAGATTTGTTCTTGTATCTTTCTCTCTTTTTTTTTTTTTTTTTTTTTTTAGCAAATGGTGATATTATTCGTTCTAAGTGTGTTGTTATTACTACGGGGACTTTTCTCAATGGAAAAATAAACATTGGACTCGAGACACGACCTGCTGGACGCTTTGGAGATGAGCCCGCTATAGCCCTAGCTACAACTTTAGATCGAATTGGCTTTAAACTTGGAAGACTCAAAACAGGTACTTTTTACCCTTTTATGAAAAATATAGTTCCATTCACGCATCAAAAAGTGTCCACCAACTGCTCAGAGATTATTTTTAAGAATGCGAAATAATTCTCTTAATTTTTGTGGTACTCCAATGAACTGTTTCATTTATGCCTGTTTATTTTGTCGTTGTCTCTTAATACTAGCTGAACGAGAATGTTTCAAATAGACGATGAAAGCGAAGCTTATATGTGACAAATAGAGATAATTTTTAGATGGCATTAAGTCATAAAACACTTACAAAAATTAATGCTGCATTTGCACATTGCGGAAATTCGTCCGGATTTAGCAATCCTTGCGGAGGATCCTTCCGTTTTCGGGCTTGAAAAACTCGTAGCTTTCCGCGTTGGTTTGGTAAAATCAGGACGGATTCTGGGCAAGGTTTTTACACAAGCTACCCCAGCTTGTGTAATACTGCTCAACCAGGCTATAAGAAAAACAAGCAAAATGGTGTCATTTTGCTCTCTATTGCTCAACAGCTTTCAGAGGAGGTTATGAAGATTACATCCTTCTAGGTGTTTTGATGATAGCTACAGGCACTGTAGCCAATTCTAATAAATTCTTAGGCAATTAGCTAATATTCTTCTTTTAGAACTTGTCCTCATCTTGAAAACTTAGGTCACGCTGATGAAACTTTGCCTTAAAACTTAGCGTTTTTTGGCCATCGTTCAAAAACATACGGATGGATTTCCGCAATGTGTGAATGAACCGTAAATCTTATTTTGGGAATGTAAAGTAAGTCCCTTGTTGAAAAGACAAAAACCTTTGATTAGAGTAAGAGCTAACGCAAATGAAATTTTCATGATATTTAATGACTGTTGAAATTTCAACCTGAATGCTCCTAGCTCAGATTCTAATGATTCATTTGAAATTTCGCAACCTGCCTTAGAGTCCAGTTTACTGTAACACGTTTGTGGTCATTTAAAAGTCGGGATTTTTAAAGTCGGTAAAGGTGTGTACGCAGGCAGTCTTCATCTTTGTGGTACAGGATCTACGATTGACAGCACCTGTATTTTCATGCAAAAAGCTCTTGACGAGCTCTATGTCTTCTGAAAAACAAGGAAACTCCCTTTATCCCACAAAAATGTAGAATAGGTATTTTTAGATATATGAAACAAGTAAACTGGGTCTAATTTGTCGTTCTAAGAACCTCTTAACGTCGAGCTTTTAGGTATATTTTTAAGTATATTTAATAGGTAAACTGGGTCTAATTCCTTGTTCTAAGAACCTTTTAACATTGAGCTCGATTATCTCTACTGGTGTAATAAAAACACGATCATCATCTTTGTAGTACAGGATCTGCGATTGACAACACCAGCATTTTCATGCGAAAAGCTCTTGACGAGCTCTATGTCTTCTGAAAAACAAGGGAACTCCCCTTATCCCACAAAACGTATAGAATAGGTATTTTTAGGTATATTAAATAGGTAAATTAGGTCTAATTCCTCGTTCCAAGAACCTTTTAACATCGAGCTCTTAGGTATATTTAATAGGTAAACTTCTGAAAAACAAGGGAATTCCCCTTATCCCACAAAAAGTGTAGAATAGGTATTTCTATCGAAGGTAGCTTGTTACTTACTCTGGGTTACAAATTTTCAACGAACTTTTAGCCAATGAGAATCTACCTGAACACCTTGGAATCGCCTTAAACAGTATCTTAACCCTCAGGTTGAAGGGCTAAGAACAGCTGCATTTCGAAACTATAGGTTTTCGGCAGACTTTTTGGTAATAATTGGGTCAAGTCCCATACAGCACGTGATATTCCCGTGTCAAGACCATATTTGGTAAACTGGAAACGGTGCATCAGCAGAGAATGGAGAGAATGGCATCACCAGGAAAGAAAAAAGGAATTAGCTAAACATCAGCAATATCAGCAAGGTATATTAAGCTATATGACGCATACTATACGAAAACTCTAGAAGTAAGGCATCAATCGCCCACCATTAAAACAAACTGCAATAGGACAGCTTCATCCAGTCGTGGATACGCTTCTATAACACCGCCCCTAGTTTGAGAGCGGACAAACTCTACCCCTCTCCTTAAAAAAGAGAAATATCCTTCTCAATTAAAATAAATTGTTTTTTACTTTCAAGGGTGACTGGTGTAAAAGTGATAACCCTAAAACAACATACAGTTTTGGATAAAAGGTGCATTTTTTTTGCATAAAGAGACAACACCGGTATTCCTTTACCTAAGGAATACTAATTTATTAATAAGAAATAATTTTAATACGAAATTGACATATTTAAAATTGTTTGTTTAAAATATTTGAAATCATAACATATGAAAAATTATATAAAATACATAAAATTAAATAATTGAAAAATTAAAATCGTTACTAGTTGAAAATAATTTTTATATTCGTATTGATTAAAAATAATTAATATAAAATTCAATCTATCCTTTGGCAAACGCCCTGAAACTTCGAAAAATGAGTCCAGCTGTCAAAAGTTTACAATTAATCTACAAATATGACAGATTATTTTCAAACAGATGCTAAACTGGATAAATACCAAAACTTTTTGGAAATGTCTTGGTGGGTCTCTGACTGGAAAGTGTAAAGCAGGGCAAGCACTTTTATATACAGCCAACTACAATTAAAATCAGAAGGCTCCCAGATGGCTCTTCCATAGTGCCAGCTGAAGACCTAAAGTTACAGCTTTGAGACATACCGACCAGTCTCTCCTATTTCCATGCATAGAGTAATGTATTTAAAGATTCTGGATCAGCTCTCAAAATTATGAACACGTCTATTTGAAACTATTGAAGATCCACTTTCAGTCATCAACTTCCACGTCTGTCCACCACTTTTTCCAACTGAAACTCTCTGTCTCCAACTGAAACTAAAGAGGATCCACTTTTAGCTATCCGCTTCCGTCCTCCACTCCTAAATTCCAAGAAGTATACTACTCTGTCTCAAACTGAAACTAAAGAAGGTCAACTTCCAGTGATCTACATCCACTTCCGTCCACCACTTACATATATCAAGAAGTATGCTCCTCTGTGTCCAACTGAAACTAGCAAGATCAACTTCCAGCGATCCAGTACCACTTCTGTCCACCAATTCCTTATATCAAGAAAGATATAACTTAACTTGGTTATATATTATTTCATTTGAAGACAGAGTTTTACTCTGTCTCCAAGTAAAACTGAAGAAGACCAACTTCCACTGATTCAATTCCACTTCTGTCCACCACTTCCACATATCAGGAAGCATACTACTAGTTTCTAACTGAAACTAAAGAAGATTCACTTCCAGCCAACCACTTACACTTCTGTCCACCACTTCCACATATCAAGTGATTCCCTTGCCTTAAAGACAATACAGATCATTTCTTTGACTCAAAAGAGACCCACCGCACTTAGTGCCTGTATGAGAAGAAGAATAAACAAAACAGAAAAGTACTTCCAGCCCTTGCACCATAGTCTGAAATGTCATGCAGTTTTCATACATTGTATAAATTCAAAATGGGTCTTGGTGTAAATCAGCTTGATATTGACTTCCAATCAAAAGCGTTTATGTCTCTACCTAGAAAAACCGAGACGAAATTTTTCAAAAAGTAATAAGTATATTGCTGTCATTGGACATAAGCTAAAACAGTGAGAATTCTTGGGGTGAAAAATTTAGAATAAGAAAAAAAAACTTAGGAAAGAAAAAAAAATATTGAAAAAATTTAGTTTTTTATAATTAATGACCGAAAAATTGATTGTGAAAGGAAAGTTTTCAGCTTGCTTTCAAGATAAGATAAGCACCATTTTGTTACAAAAGGTTGGAATTTCCCAACAGTGTATACATTAAGGAGATAGAAGGCAATGTAGAAAAACGCTAAACCTCTAATTTGTCTCGAGAATCAAATAAAATGTATGAAACCTGTTTCCACGAAATAACAGGTATAATAATAATAATAATTTATTCCAGAAAAAGCCCGTGGGCCATAGGAAATTTACATAACAAAAAAACAAACAACAAATTCACTAAATTAAATTAATACTATTTAAAGAAACGCTCCCGATGTGCCGCTGCAATCCTTACAAATCTTGCTATCCTTTCAATACTCAGGAAATTTGTCTCGTTCATTCTATCTACCATCCATATCTCATTCAATTTTTCTTTACCATACATCTCTCGCCTCCAATAATTCAATTCGACAAATTCACACAAAAAATGTATTAAACTTTCATCCTGAGATCCACACATAGGACAAGCAATAGATTCTACCTTCTCCCCTTTCAAAAATCCAGTTCTCCTCCAATCCAAATAAGCCTTCAAATCCTCTCTACTTAACCCAGCCTTCCAAAATACCTCCACCCCCCCATCTACCCTTTATCTGTCTATACAATTTTAACGACCCTGAACGATCCAGACTTGCCCACCATATCTGTATATTTCGTCAGAAAGGATGGAGTATAAATACCACTTTTACATGAACTATCACATAACGTCTTTTAAATTACTGTAACTAAACAGCAAAACTGAATAAAAACTATAATAAAATAACAGTGTAGTGAGAATAAAAAACTGAAACTGCACGCAAAGTGAATAATTTCTTTTAAATGTTTCAAGTTTTCCAGGGTACCAAAGTCTGTAGCATTCCAAATTCAGAAAGTAAAAATCGTTTACATTCTTAAACACTTTTCCACAGAAAAATATTTGGTGAATAAGCTTTTTTATGATGGTGTTCGGCGATGAATTACTTTGTAAGGTTTCTAATATAATTATTTTGTGTAAAGCTAATAAATATGTCACTCTTAATTTTTTTTAAACAATATCAAATTAAAAGAAAATCTATTTGGATGAAAAAGGATGGCGAATGAATAGAAATAGACGAGAATTTACAAGAAAAAACAACAAAAAAAACAGAGTAGGGTCGGAAGTTGCACCAACATGTCAGCACAACATAAATAAATTAGTGCCTTGAATAGCCATGGAACCTTCGGCAGACAACTGTGAGGAAGAATATTTAAATAAATATAAAAATATATAATAAATATTTAATATATAATAAAAGAAAACAAATCTATATTCCTGCTCGAGTAAAGGATAACGTAATTAACTGTAAAAAACAATCTTGGGTTGTTGTTGATTTTATGGTTCTAACTACTACTACTACTACTACTAATAACTCACTGCAGCACCAAGCCTCCCGAGGCCAACACAGCTGCACACACTCCTCCTCCAACCTAATCTATTCAAGGCCTCCCTCTTTACACCCTCCCAGGAAGTTTTCCATTTCCTATATTTAATTCATGGAGAGTTCATTTACTTGGAGTTAAATAATTATAAATTCTTTCTATATTCCAAAAGGTAGAACTGACGGAATTCTAGTGGAGGATGGGTGGGAGGTGGATGTCACTTATGTAGTTAGTCGTCCTAGCCGAGTGGATTGGTGCACTGGATTTAGGATACTTTGCCCGTGAGGGTGCTATCCTTTTAATACTCAGGAAATTTGTCTCTTTCATTCTATCTACCATCCATATCTCATTCAATTTTTCTTTACCATACATCTCTCGCCTCCAATAATTCAATTCGACACATTCACACAAAAAATGTATTAAACTTTCATCCTGAGATCCACACATAGGACAAGCAATAGATTTTACCTTCTCCCCTTTCAAAAATCCAGTTCTCCTCCAATCCAAATAAGCCTTCAAATCCTCTCTACTTAACCCAGCCTTCCAAAATACCTCCACCCCCCCATCTATTTTGGGGGTGATACCTGACGCGGGGATGCCATGGATATTCTGTGGTAGCCACAACACTGTGCCGGGTAGAGAATTTAGAGTGGCGAAACCCTGTATAGGCCAGTGTATTCTCCTGATGAGCCCTTATGTTGGGTGTTGCCTCTGAATTATTTGTCTATATTATTTTTTCTATTGTTCGGTAAATGACGACTTATACTTATTGACGACATGACTGCCTGTCCATGGATTATTCTTTATGGTTGATTGTGTGTGGCTATGCTGTTTGACCTATGTGATTGTATGGATGAGTAGGGTTAAGGCCTCATTCAAGTGCTGGTCTATATTAATCACTAATTTAGGAAAACAGTCTTCCTTTTCTCCTTCTGTCTCTTTTTTTTTTTTTTTTTTTTTTGTGTTTGTGCTGTAGCATTGGTGATTTCTCTTTTCATGATATAATAAAAGAAAACAAATCTATATTCCTGCTCGAGTAAAGGATAACGTAATTAACTGTAAAAAACAATCTTGGGTTGTTGTTGATTTTATTGTTCTAACTACTACTACTACTAATAACTCACTGCAGCACCAAGCCTCCCGAGGCCAACACAGCTACACACACTCCTCCTCCAACCTAATCTATTCAAGGCCTCCCTCTTTACACCCTCCCAGGAAGTTTTCCATTTCCTATATTTAATTCATGGAGAGTTCATTTACTTGGAGTTAAATAATTATAAATTTTTGCTATATTCCAAAAGGTAGAACTGACGGAATTCTAGTGGAGGATGGATGGGAGGTGGATGTCACTTATGTAGTTAGTCGTCCTAGCCGAGTGGATTGGTGCACTGGATTTAGGATACTTTGCCCGTGAGGGTGAGGGTTCGAATCCTAGTGTACCCAATTATTTAGTTTGAGATGGGGATCAGTGACGTGACTCTGTAAGCTCAGCCAGAGTCAACACAGCTCTAAATGGGTACCTGGAAAAATCTGGGGAAGGTAAATAGGAAGGGTGTGCGAAAGCACAGGATGGTTGACCCTAATCCCCCATTGTACTTTATTGCTGAAGGGCTTGAGACAGAGTTCAGCACCACTGCTTTGGTCCTTAAGGGTCTAGTGCCGCATCCTTTACCTTTACATCGTTAGTGACTGCATGCCTTCAACGAAAATTGAAAATCAAAATGTGTCTGATGCAACAAGTTCAGAAACACGGCAATATAGTATACAACTTAAATAACCGATTGCAGAAGGGGGCTAGAGATTTGTGGTGGCTTTTCGTTTGAGGCTAATAAGTCTTACCACATGTAGCACCTTCGAACTTTGTGTTTTTACATAAATTAATTTACAGGTGGGACAACATGCTTCTATAGCTGATGCCGATAGACGAACCCAAAGCCAATGCTACGAACTACCATCCTCATATTTTGAAAAACCACACAATCAATGACGAAAATGCAGTAAAATGAATAACCGATAGCCTAGTGCTCCTAATAGCTCTTGAAGTCTTTTGAAATGCAGTATTTAAGACCGAACAAAGTAAAAACAAACCAGGGCTTGAATCGTCCCAGTACAAGCTTTTAAACCTTCTGCAGTGGAAGCTAGGGTCAGTTAGATGAAAAGCTGAAAAATTTGAGTATTTTGAATGTTTAAACAGAAGCATTTCGTAATTTACTTAAGATTTGTTAGCATGGTTCCGTTTAGTTGTAGCTGTCACGTCTGCTTTATACGTAATAGGTATCTAGTTTGATCAAGAATTTGACCACTTTTTTACTTGCGTTAATATTTTTATTTTATTGCGGAAAGTGATGGGAAAAGGTCAAGAGGGGGAAAGGGAAGTTTCTTGGTGGGCGGGGAGCTTATTGGGGATGTTACAAATAAGCACTAAAAACAAGAGATGTGATACTAAAAATAAATACTAGATTATAAGGACTACTGAGAAACACCAGGCAGTTTTGTTTTTAACAGTTATCGAAGTGTCTGCTTGTTTTGATAAGGCACTTTCTAGTGCTAGGAAAAAAGCAGAACTATCATAGATTTTGAATTAAGTCAGCTGAGTTAGCAAGTAATCAAAGAGAACAAAGGCAAGACTCTCAAATTATAGTAAGGTGGGATTCCAAAATGAATAACTGCTTATATATTTGTGAAAAATAATGTGAACTAAATATAATAATTCATATGTAGGCAGATAGGTTGTTTAGATAAATAGATCTATGAGGATAGATAGCTAAATTAGGAAGATAGATTGTTTGAATTACTTTAATTACTAATTCTAATTGTTTGCTATATGAAACTTTGTTTAATCAAGTCAATACATTTTTCTTCTTAATTGGTTACCAGCCTTTCGATCTACCGATAAAACGAAATTACGCATAGTCACAACGCTAATAGCTTATGTAATCTGGTGATTGGAGCTGTTTTGCCTTTAAGCAAAGCTTATAAAATTCAGCAATCAGAGTGAAGATTGAAGGGATGATTTTTAGATTAGGAAAGATGAAAGCTTAGCATAGTAGTTTACAAATCTGTATCCCGATAAAAGCAGAAATTATAACAAGTTAATGTTGATTAGTATTGTTTTTTTTTATATTTTTTTATACATTATATAAACATATTATATTATATAAAATATTATATTTCATATATTATATATTAATATAATAATATATAATTTTTTATATTGTTTTTGTATATTATATATTGTTTTGTTTTGTTTATATTGTTTTATATTGTTTTTTTTTTCAAACCGTCCTCACCATCTAAGGTGTTTATATCTGTAGCACAATCGTGATGTAAAAATCAGAGATCAATACAGATCACAAATGAAACTTGTCTCGATGTGAATATCTTGATGTTTGGACAATATTTGTTTTTCTTATAGGGACTCCACCGAGAATAGATGGTTCTACTATTGACTTCAGTGTTTGTGAAACTCATTTCCCAGATAATCCTTCGCTGCCTTTTTCTTTTATGAGCAATGATGTTTGGATAGAGGTAAATGATTTAATTTTAAGCTTTTGCTTTTAATTTTCTTTTTTTCTTTTAAGGAGAAGTGACTAAAAAACAATAAACTAAGATGATATAGGAAAAACAGGTCTGACCCATATGTCAAACCTATTTCTGGTTCAAACCTATGTGTTTAAAAGGGGTGTTGGTATATAATATACGTGGTTCAAATATGATATGATGTTTATCAGTAAAGAGCCATAAGCCTTCAATATTTTATTATTTTTCCTCCCCAGAGGTACTTCATATGGAAGGAGTAGCAGGGATTGGGCTCATCTGATTGGAAATCAGATGATCCGAGGGAAATCACCCCCCCCCCTCCACATCCCTTTCCCCCCAAATACTTCTGATCAAAATTTTGAGATAGCTATTCATCAAAAGTACTCAGAAGGCAACCAGAACCAACCCTCCATGCCCCTTTTCCCAAGTGCTTCCGATCGAAATTTTGAGATAGCCATTCGTTCAAAAGAATCCGAAGGTCAAATAATTATACTTTCAGTTTTGCCCTCTCATCTTGTTTCAGCCCCTGGGGAAAGGCTGTAAGCAATGCGAGTGACTTATCATAAACTTTGCTGGAGGCTAATTTGATTAGAAATCGAAAGTTCTAGTGGCCTGTATAAGAGTCAAAATTGATCCGAGGGACATAAGCCCCCCCCTTCACATACTTTTTTTCCCAAATGCTTCTGATCAAAATTTTGAGATAGCATTCATCAAAAGTACTCAGAAGGCAACCAGAACCAACCCTCCATGCCCCTTTTCCCAAGTGCTTCCGATCGAAATTTTGAGATAGCCATTCGTTCAAAAGAATCCGAAGGTCAAATAATTATACTTTCAGTTTTGCCCCTCCCCTCTTGTTTCAGCCCCCGAGGAAGGGCTGTAAGCTATGCCAGTGACTTATCATAAACTTTTCTGGAGGCTAATTTGATTAGAAATCGAAAGTTCTAGTGCCCTGTATAAGAGTCAAAAGTGATCGGAGAGCAACCAGCCCCCCCCCCCCCACGCACACCTATTATCACATAAAAAAAAATATTTGGAAAAGAAGGCATATTTCATCTTTGGTCTCTAAAAGGACTTAGGGTATTAAGGTAATACCTTATGGAAATATTGAGAAGGGAGGCCAAATACAATCAAAACAAAGTTATTTGCTTGCTGGTTGTGAAAATGGGAATCTGAGCAATATCCAAAGAATCACTAAGGGTATTAAGTTGAAACTTTCATAGTATGCTGAGAAAATGTTGAAGAGAGATTGGAGGACGACCACCCCTGCTCCCCCTCTTCGTCCTTTTAGGTGCCCCTTTGCTCAAGACTCGTTGAAATTTTGGAATGGTAATTTTCTTCAAACTAATCAAAAGGTCTGATAGCCATATTTTCAAGGATGTTCTATCCCCCATAGCCCCGGAGTAAGGATTGTCAATTCTGCAATTGACAATCGTACGGACTTTTGCACGGTATGGACTTTCAGGCCTAGCTAAGGGGATGTAGAAAAGTGGTTGGAGGGTCTCAGGCCTCTCCCGTGTCTTTTTTATTTGGTCCTCCTCTAAAAATATTTGATCAAAATTTTGTAAACAGACATCTTTTTCAAAATAGTCAAAAGCTCAAACAACTCTGCCTTTTGGGATGACATAAGCACCCATAGCTTTGGAGAGGGATGCCGAACACAATAAAAAGAACACTTTGTGCATGCGAGTTGTCAGAAGCAATTTCATCAATATGTAAGGAACGGTAGAGGGTATTAAGTTGAAAAATTCTAGGGATTTTGAAGAGCTATCGAAGGGTAACCAGCCCTCCCTGCTTTTTTTAGATACCCTCTTCCCTTTTTTCCTTCTCTGCTTTCTCCTCTTCCTCTTCTTTCTAATCAAAGTTTAGAAAAAACAGATTTTGTTCAAAATTGTCAAAAGCTCTGGTAACTATACCTCCGGGGATGCAAAGCCCCACAGCCCCCAGGACAAGGATTCTAAATTATGCAATTTGACCTTTTTTAGACGCAGGATTTATCATCAGGAAAAGGTTGGATGTAGGTTCTAGATGTGTTCGAACAGGCTAGGGGTATTAAGGTGAAACTTTGGGGAATGTTGAGGAGCATGTCAAACTAAATCAAACGAAACTATGTACCTCCTGTTGAACAATGATAAAAAGTAGTTGGAGGTCAACCAGTCCCCCCCATTCCCTTTTTAGCTGCCCTCCTTCTTAAGATAGCTGATGAAAATTTTGGAATAGCTATCGTGTTCAAAATAGTTGAAAAATCAAATAACTATACCTTCAGGGATGACATAACCCCCTAAGCACCTGGGGTAAGTTTTGTAAACTATATAAGTAGCCTATTGGTTATATACAAGGTTAGATATTGGGAAAAGGGCTCATGTTCGATCCTGAGTTTCCGAAAAGGCTAAGAATATTAAGGCAAAACTTCGAAAATCTTGACAGGGATTTCAAACAAAATCAAACCACTCTACTTGCAGGAGGGTTGTCAAAAGGACATGACAACAATGCATACGGGACGGTTAAGGTTATTAAGTTGAAACTATAAAGGGATACTGAGAGGGATGTTGAAAAAGTAACGAATGGCACCCCCCCCCCGAACGTACTTATAGACGTACCCCTTAACACTGATAGAGGTCTTAAAAAGCTATTGCATTTGAATTAGTCATGAAGTCTAATACCTATGCCTCTGGGGATGCCATGTCCTCACAGCCCCCAGTATAAGGAATGTAAATGATGCAATTTGTCCATTTTTTACATGCTGGATTTGTCATCCGGAAAGGGGGACATGTTTTATCTAGGGTTTGTCCGAAATGGCTAAGAGTATTGAGGTAAAGTTTTGGGGAAATTTTATGGGGCATGTTGAGTTAAATCAAAAGAAACTATCAGTATCCAAGGTATCAAAAATATGCATCTAAACTTGAAACTTTTACAATCAAAATTAAATGAGCAGAAATTAATTAAAATTACAAATATCCGAAAAGAAATTTTTCAAAGAAAAGTAAAGAGCCATATTAAACTTGAGTGAGGATTTGTAAATTCTTATAATAATTCAAATTTAAAATGACGAAAAATTACTGCTCAATGAATGAAAGGAATTACGAAGAATGAATGAAACCCAAACGACGAAAAATTACTCTTCAATAAATGAAAGGAATTACGAAGAATGAATGAAACCCAAAACAAACAGAAATTAAATAAACAATCATTACAAACAAACACAACAGATACTAATATTAATGAATAAACACATCATAAAATGAGAAAAACTTAAATTGAATATTCAATTGAAACACAGTTTTCCCCCTTTTAAATTGGTTTTAAATTGATTTTAATTTGAATTAATTGGAAACGTATTTTTTTTTCTCTTTTGGCGTCCAGTTTTTGGTATCTATATTTGAAAGTTTTAAACAGATTGGAAAGTTCTTTATCGTCTCTTTTGGGACTTCAACTTTCTAATTTGTCTCTACATATGGGTACCACTGTTCAGATATTAAAGGAGCAAAGTTGTTGGCCCTCATTTTCGGGCTAACTTGTATTTTTTTTGTCTCTTTTTTGAATTGAAGACTTATGGAATATTTGTTTGGGCTATTTTTGGTCCTTTTTCGGTCAAACTGATGTACAAAACAATTGGGTAGGAGCCATGTGGGAACAGCCAATCTTTCTCTTTGAATATTAGTCTCACCTTGGCCAGTATTTTAGGAACAGGTGAGGGTATTAACTCGAATATTTCAGGACAGCTACTTCTGTTGCTACTTCTACTGTTGCTACTTCTACTGTTACTTCTACTGTTGCTACTTCTC
>NC_088866.1:7356588-7521150 GCF_032884065.1 Artemia franciscana
CACTTCTATTGCAAATTCAAATTCAAGTATTTTTTGAGCATTTAAAAATGGTGAATTTTCAATTGAAGTATGAACTATGAGTTGTTTTTGACAAAATAATACTGCATTTTTTTTCTGTGTTGTTTTCTTGGCTGTTTTCAATAAAATAATGCAATATTTTTTCAGTGTCAAAATTATTTATACTTAGGTTAGGTGAAAAAGTGCTTAAGTTTGAATTTGCAATAGAAGCAATTATTATATAACTTTATATTATTATATATTATATAGTATATTAACTTTAGTGGTGAGTCAATTATATCAACTGTGATAAATTTACCAACTCAGTTTGTTGAATACTAACATTACCTGGGGTTGATTTTATGGGTCCTTTCCCTTGGTTTAGTTTTGCTTCTTTTTGGGCTTGCTGATGCTTTTGGTTTGATTTTGGAGATGATTGCTGCATATTTGAAGCTTACTCAGGAAGGGAAGCATTGATCCCTGTTCACCTGATCCCTATAGTTTAAAGAATTTTACTCCTGGCAGGTACATTGGCATTTGTGGCTGGTGCCCAGCCCTCTTCTGCCTGATTAGTCAGGGAATCAACACTAGGATGCAGATTCACTGACTTTTTGGATGAATTTTGAAATTCATCCAAAAGAGAATTATATTGGCAACTTTAGAGCAGTCAAAGCAACCAAGAAAATTCAAAATCTGGAAATGCTGAAATTTCAAGGGAATTAAACTTATATATTACCAATAAAAAAACACATAAACAGAATAAAGCTTTAAGGTAAGTAACTATAATATAACACTTCAAGGTCTCTTTATTAAGGAAAAAACATACTAGGTTTAGAAAAATGTCTTGACTCACAATTTGAGGCAATAATCCACAATTTAAATTTTACAATAACACATGGGTGTTTTGATCAACAATAAACCCTGACTATGTATTTATCCCAGATTTGAATATCATGGCATCAGGCAAAGCCTTACATTCTAGGGAAGAAATGATTAAACTGGTTGCAAAAAGGATCTTTTTTTTCAAGTTACAATTTTCTTGTGAGCATTGGTGATTTTTTTTGGATATTATTAAACAAAAAATTTAACTTTTTTCAAACTTTAGACATTTGTGATTCTGGCTGAATGTTTCTGTTACCTGACCAGGTTTTACCTTGTCCTATCCAAATTTCCATCCCCTTTACCCTCAACCTCTAATTGGTTTCCTCCATAATGAAACAAAGTACAACAGTTTTTACTTCAGCTGATACTCAAAGGAGCTCAAGATGAACAAGTGTTACCACAAGTCGTATCCCTAGCTCTGTCCCTCACAGTTATGTTTTATATCCCACTTATCCCAGCTACCTAATCCCAACAACAAACAAATATTTTGGGCTCAATGTTTAGAGCTACCCAGCTTTGCCCTCTTATGACATGAGCTGAGAACACCTGGAAATCCAGTGAAAATAGAAGGTAATGTTTTGCATGAAAATGGATCAGCATTACCAAGACTAGGACAGGTTCCCAGCATTGCCACAAAAAGGAGAGATTTGTCCCCAGACAGTGAAAAAGGTCCAGCTGCAAAGTGTAAACAAAGGAAATTGACAACACTTCAAGCAGATTACAACAACAAAGATACACAGTGCATCATCCCAAAGCAAGAACATTATAAAGTGCTATTAGAAATTATTATAGAGGAAAGTAGAAAAATCCCCCCCCCCCCTGATTATGAAATTGCAAAGTCAATCCAAATAATATTGAAGAATTTTGAATTTAGGCTAAAAGTCAAGAAAAAAAGAATGAACATGCTTTTCAAACAGTTTATGGTAACAAACTGTAGTAAGGAGCGACCTGGCTTCATAGTAAACAAAACCCTAAAAAACGGAATTTTGATGCTAAAAGATACATCAAAAGAATCAAATTTTCATGCTAATTTTAAATGTATAAGTTTCATCAAATTTAGTCTTTGTCGTCGAAAGTTACAAGCCTGAGAAAATTTGCCTTATTTTAGAAAATAGAGGGAAACACCCCCTAAAAGTCATAGAATCTTAATGCAAATCACACCATCGCATTCAGCATATTAGAGAACCCTACATCAAGCTCCTATCTACAAAAATGTGGAATATTTTTTGCCAGAAGACAGATCCTGGGTGCATGTTTATTTATTTTTTTCCCCAGGGGTAATCATATTGACCTAGTGGTCCTTGAGTGTCGCAGGAGGGCTCATTCTAACGGAAATGTAAAGTTCTAGCGCCCTTTTTAAGTGACCAAAAAAATTGAAGGGCACCTAGGCCCCCTCCAATGCTAATTTTTTTCCCAAAGTCAACGAACAAAAATTTGAGATAGCCATTTTGTTCCAGATAGTCAAAAACCATAATAACTATGTCTTTGGGTAGGACTTACTCCCCCACGGTCCCTGGGGGGCTGCAAGTTACAAACTTTGACCAGTGTTTACATAGAGTAATGGTTATTGGGAAGTGTACAGACGTTTTCAGGGGGATTTTTTTAGTTTGGGGGTGGGGTTGAGGGGAAGAGGCTATGTGGGAGGATCTTTCCTTGGAGGAATATGTCATGGGGGAAGAGAAATTCAATGAAAAGGGAGTGGGATTTTCTAGCATTACTAAAAAAGAAACAATGAAAAAATAAACATGAAAAAGTTTTTTCTATTGAAAGTAAGGAGCAGCATTAAAAATTAAAACGAACAGAGATTATTATGCATATGAGGGGTTCTAAAAATACTTTAGCATAAAGAGTGAGGTATTTAGGAGGAGATAAATACCTTGCTCTTGATGCTAAAGTATTTTTGGTAATTTCAACTATTTATTCAATGGCCTTTCTGATTCAGGGGTCATTCTTAAAGAATTGGGACAAAATTTAAGATTTAGTGTAAAGAGCGAGGCATTAATTAGGGGACAAACCCCCTCATATACATAATAAAAAATAAAAATATAAAAGTTTGTTAGATAAGTTTATTCTTAAGTTATGTATATTTTTCACTAATAAAAACGTTTGTTAAAAATTAAAAGTTATAGTTGCCTTTTTAAGTAACCGAAAAATTGGAGGGCGACTAGGCCTCCTTCCCCACCCCTTATTTCTCAAAATTGTATGATCAAAACTAAGAGAAAGCCATTTAGCCAAAAAAAGAATTACTATGCAAATTTTATTTTAATAATTTATGTGCGGAGAGCCAAAATCAAACATGCATTAATTCAAAAACATTTAGAAATTAAATAAAAAAACTTTTTTTTTAAACTGAAAGCAAGGAGTGACATTAAAATTTAAAACGAACAGAAATTACTCCATATATGAAATGGGTTGTCACCTCTGCAATCTATTGCTCTTTATGCTAAAGTTTGACTCTTTGCCACAATTGTACTTTTTAAAAGTTTAAGTTTGTACCACAATTGTACTTCTGTTTGTTTTAAGTTTTAATGTTGCTGCTTACTTCCAGTTAAAAAAACTATTATTTTTTTGTTTAATTATATCTACAAGGCAAAGATGAGGCTGAAAAGATTTTATTCATCAGCAAACTCTGCAATCTCACTCTAAAAGCAAAAAGAATACAACCTATAGTAAGAGGAATAATTAAAGGTATCCCTCTTAACTTATCCATTGAGGAAATCAAGGAGAGCTTTAAATCCCAAAAACTTTGAAAGATGGTGTAAGGCAGAAAAGATGCAACAAAAAATCTAAAAAACTTGAAGATAATCTTGCAGTATTGATTATTTTTTAGAGTAGGACCCTAGCAACAATTCTCTGGTTCTTTGGAAGAAAAAGGGAGTTACACCAATACTATTACTGATTCCTTCAGTGTCCCAAGTGCCAGAAATATAGACACACTAGAAAAGAATGTAGAGCTAAAGAGTCATTATGTTTGAGGTGCTCAGAGAAACATCAGTCACACCAGTGCCCACTGAATAGAATAGACCCTGAAATCAGACCAAAATCATACATGTGTGCCATTGTGTTGGAAGCTGCTCATCAACATCAATTGGTGCCCAGTAAGGCAGCTCTTTTCCAATGTACCCCCTTACAATAGTGGCATCACGCCTCAACAAACGCGTCCTGAGGCTTAGTTTTTTAGTAAAAAACAGTGAGTATGTTTACAGAGTTCAAATCCAGTTATCTGGCCATTGACGGCTGCTTGCCAATCCCCCTATGATCCTGTAGTGCTTTTAAATATTCCTTACAGTATTAATTTGCAAAACCCTACAAATCAGCATAATTTTGTGAAGAATTTGGCTGTGTTGACAAGGCGAAACATATTATTAGTTGCCAAAATGGACTGGTAGTCCAAATGGTTGATGAAGATTTTGCATTGGCTGCAGCACCTAATAGTATGAAAATTTGGGTATGAAACTAATAGTATGAAGCTGAGTGCACAAGAATTTTTAAAATGGACACTGATTTTGATGTTTCTGAAATCTCTGTGCTTGTTGAAAATATAATTTCTATGACATGCTTTGCAAATTTAAGAATTGTGCAGCTGAAGCTTAAAACAAATTATGACCTTGATCATGCATTGAAGTTTGGAGAGAAGATCAAACATTGTTTATTTTGTGTAACTCAATCAATCAAAAGTCCAAGTAGTGTCTAAAATACCAAGGATTTGTACATTTTGCTTGAGAGTGTTCAAACCCAACCAATTGTATTAGATGTGTGGGTAATCATAGTAATAAGCATCATGCATGCCAAGCAGACATAAAATGTTCAAACTGTGGAAAAACCCACAGATGTGACAGCTTGATTTGTGTAGAAAAGAAAAAACACCTTCTCACTCAAGGCCAAAGAAAGAACGTTATTTCCCTCGGGCATTAAAAATTTATGTTAAAATATTAATGGTAACTGTAAAAAAATAGAAATTATTGACTATTGTGTCATCATTTGAGTGTTTGCCTGATTCTCAGTTTTCTATCTGGCCAGCAAATATTACAACTGGCAGTTTAGCTATTTCATTAAATATAAAGTTCACCACTGCTTTGTTAGATTTGAGTGACATTTATATTGCTGTTGAGCTAGGATGTTTTTTATTGCTGTGTATTTCTATGCTGACTAATTACCTAACCAATACTTCTGATACGAAGTTTGCATCCGCTTTTCATGTCCGTACTACAGAAATCTAAATCTTTCTCTTGGGTTCATAACTCTGGGTCAACCTCAAACCTAGATTTTGTCCTGTCTGATTATCCAAAACTTCAATCTACCACCATTGCTATTTCAGATGACGTCCTATCAAGACACCATCTACACCTTTAGAAAAATAGAACACGACCCTGTTGTTAAAAAAAAGAGAAAAAAAAAAGAAATCAACCATTAGTGCATGAGTCTCAGTTATTTCGTTTAATATAAACGGCACCAAAGATAAGGATTTTATTATTGATGAGTTGTACAGTTACTACGATTTGGTATGTCTCCAGGAGCATTTTCTTTCTGCTTCAAGTTTGAATTTTTTGCATCAAAATCAGCATCATATTGCATTCCTGAGTCCAGCAAAAGTTACTGGCAGTCGCCCTCCCATTTGACTAGCCTGTGTCTTCAAAGAGGACATTCAATTACCCTCCCCAGTACTGTTCTACTCCAACGAACCTTTTTTGGCTGTGTATATTGGCAGTATTGTATTTATAAACTCTTATCTCCCATATGAAGGATACTTGATCAGATCCTTGACTAAATTTGCAAAGGTGTGTGGTCTGCTGAAGTATCTTGCGAATCAGGTACTGTCAAACTCTCTACAGTATATAATAATTGGGAACCTCAATACTGATATCAGTTGATCTTCTGTGAGAAGTGATTTACTTTTTGAGTGTCTTCCATTGTACTGTATTATGCCCAAATCCCACAAGTTTTCATATGTTCATCACTCTGGAAGTACAAGTAATATTGATCATATTGATTGCTTGCCTGGTATTATCTCTTCTTATGCTCATGTTTATGTTAACGAGTAAGATACTGACCACATGCCAATCTCAGCAACATTTACATTGGATATTGATCTATTGAAAACCAATTGCTTGCAAGAAAAATCAAAGTGGTTTGAAAAAAGCAACTGGAGTAAAGCAAATATACCATGCTACATCTCTACTTTGATTGCCTTTCTTTCTACCATATGCATTCCATATCATCTTCTTCAGTGCCAGTTACCTACAAATGGTAAAGCCAGTATTTACTGTTATTATAACCAACTTGTGATGTGTATGAAAAAGGCAGAAGAAGCTGCCGTACCTCGGTAACGTATTCGTAAAAGAACACAAAAACCTATCTGGTCAATTTACCCTTGTTTAAATTTGTTAAAAAGTAAAGCAAAACTAATGGCTCCAGCTATGGAATGAATGTAGTTGGCCAAGTTCTGGGTATGTGGCTGATCTCAAACGTAAAACTAAACCAAATATAAACGTTATTTGAGGTTGGAATGTTACTGCAGTATGGATATCCCTGTGAGTAGGAAATATTGACGAAAAGTGATCAATGGCCGAATGGGTTGGTGCGCTGGATTCGGGATCCCTTGTCTGAGAGGACGCAGGTTTGAATCCCGGTGTACCCAGTTCTTCAGTTTGGGACGGGGGTTAGTTGCCTGACTCTGTAAACTTAGCCAGAGTCGACCCAGCTCTAAATGGGTACCTGGAGAAATCTGGGGAAGGTAAACAGGAAGGGTGTGCGAAAGCACAGGATGGCTGGCCCCCAACCCCCCATTGCACTTCCTGGCTGAAGGGCCAAGAAACGGAAATCAGCACCGCTGGTACGGACTGTAAAGTCTAATGCGGTATCCTTTACCTTTTTTTTAAATTCTGACAAGTTAAATGATGATACTATGACAAGTAACTGCCTTCCTCCTACAGCTTGGTATAAACTTTATTCTTTGATCGTTTTGGTGATTAACTATTCAGTGCATTCTGTATATACTCGCCTTCTCCCCCCCCCCCCCCCCTCTTTAGCACAGCACTTTTAAAACACGCTTTAGCACAGAGCAAATTTACAACTACTTTTAAAACACCTCAAGTCTGCACATAAGTGGTTGTGGTCAAAATTGTAATCAATCTTTTCGGTGATTAACTATTCAGTGCATTCTGTATATAGTCGCCCTCTTACCCTCCTTCTTTAGTACAACACTTTTAAAACACGCTTTAGTACAGAGCAAAATACAAAAACTTTTAAAACACGCCAGATCTGCACATAAGGGGATATGTTCAAAATTGCAATCGTAATTTTTTCAATTTCCAGTGTTTTCATTTAGTTTAGCATCCCCTCAACATTCCCTGGAAGCTTCTTCTCAATGGCTCTTGACCTCAGTAGTTCTTGAGGTTGTAGTAGCATGCTCATGGTGCCTTTTGGTTAGTTCAACATCCCCCTTAACATGCCCTGGTAGTATGAACTTTACCTAGGATACCACTGATACGCCGTTTTGACAACCCTCATGCTCATAGTGTATTTGGATTTATTTTAATATTACTTCAACATTTCATGCTAATTTTTTTCCTCATCTTAGGTTAACTTTTTTCATATTTCTTTTCATGAGTGTTATCACATAAATTTTACCAGTGCATAGGATTCTATAGGCTAGGAAGCTTTATAGAATCGATGTATTTACAGTCTACGCAAAAACAGGTGTTTAAGCACTGAATGGTCGGCCTTTGGCAGATCAGCAGCAGTAATGTACTCAAGTAGTAGTAATGAGTCTCAAGCAGTAGCAAACAAGAGAGGAACTCTAAAATTTGATTTGATATGAATATGTACATCGGAATTTTGATACCAATATATACATCAAAAGAATTGCTATTTTAGGCTGATTTCAAATATATAAGTTTCATCAAGTTTAGTCTTACCCATCAAAAATTACGAGCCAGAGAAAATTTGCCTTATTTTCGAGAAAAGGGGGAAATACCCCCTAAAAGTCACTGAATCTTAATGAAAATCACGACATCAGATTCAGCATATCAGAGAAGGCTACTGTAGAAGTTTCAAGCTCCTATCTGCAAAAATGTTGAATTTATATTTTTTGCCAGAAGAAAGACCACAAAAGTTTTTTTTTTCAGGGGTTGTTGTATCGACCCAGTGGTGCTAGAATGTCGCAAGAGGGCTCATTCTAACGAAAATTAAAAGCTCTAGTGCCTTTTTAAGTGACCAAAAAATTTGGAGGGTAACTAGGCCCCCTCTCACGCTCATTTTTTCCCATAGTCACCGGATCAAAAATTTGTCGAAAACCTAATGAATATTTCTTTGAGGACAACTTAATCCCCCATAGTCCCCAGGGGAAGGGCTGCAAGTTATGAACTTTGCCCATTGTCTACATATAGTATTGATTATTGACGATGTATACTAACGTTTTAAGGTATATTTTTTTGGTGGCGGAGTTGGGGGGGTTCGTATTTGACATGATAGGATCTTTCCATGGAGGAATTTATCAGGGGGGAAGATACTTTCCATGAGGGGGGCGCTGGATGTCCCAGCATTATTTAAAAAAGCAATGAAAAATTAAATATAAAAAACAAGTTTTTTCAACTGAAAGTTAGGAGCAGCATTAAAACTAGGCCCCCAATCACGCTCATTTTTTCCCAGCCACCGGATCAAAATTTTGAGACAGCAATTTTGTTTAGCATAGTAAAAAAAATCCAGTAGCTATGTCTTTGAGGATGCATTAACCCTCATAGTCCCTTGGGGAAGGGCTGCAAGTTATGAACTTTGCATATTGTTTAAATATAGTATTGGTTATTTTGAAGTATACTGACGTTTTCAGGTGTTTTTTTTTCGTGATGGGGGGGAGGTCGTGGTGAGGGGATTACGTGAGAAGATCTTTCCTTGGAGGACTTTTCATGAGGTAAGAGAATTTCTATGAGGGTGGCGTTGGATTTTCCAGCATAATTAAAAAAACCAATGAGGAATTAAATAAAACGACAAGTATTTTCAACTAAAAGCAAGGAACAACATTAAAACTTAAACCAAACTAAAATTATCATGTATATGAGGTGGTTTCTTCCCTCGTCAGTACCTCGCTGTTTACGATACAGTATTCTTAGTAATTTAAAAGAGATATTTATTCTAATTAAATGGCCTTTGTGATTCAGGGGTCCTTCTTAAAGAATTGGAACAAAATTTGAACTTTAGTGTATAAAGGTAGGTATTGAACAGGGAGCTAATCCCAACATATACGTAATAAAAAATATACAAATATAGAAGTTCGTTAAGAAAGTTGATTTGTAAGTTACGTGTATTTATCAAACAGTTTGTGGTAACACACTGTAGTAAGGAGTGACCTGACTCAATAGTAACCGAAACTCAAAAAAATAGAATTTTGATACCAGTAGTTACATCGAAAGAATCGCATTTTAATGCTGATTTTAAATACATAAGTTTCATCAAGATTAGTCTTACCCATCAAAAGTTACGAGCCTGAGAAAATTTGCCTCATTTTAGAAAACAGGGGGAAACACCCCCTAAAAGTCATACGATCTTAACGAAAATCACACCATCAGATTCAGCGTATAAGAGAACCTTATTGTAGAAGTTTCAAGTCCCTATCTACAAATGCGTGTTACAACGATGCGTGTTCATTTGCTTTTTTGTTTTTTTTTCCCAGGGGTGATCGTATCGACTCAGTGGTCCTAGAATGTCGCGAAAGGGCTCATTCTAACGGGAATTAAAAGTTCTAGTGCCCTTTTTAAGTGACAAAACAAATTGGAGGGCACCTAGGTCCCCTCTCACGCTCATTTTTCCCCCAAAGTCACCGGATCAAAATTCTGAGATAGCCATTTTATTCACCATAGTCGAAAAATCTTATAACTTATATCTAAAAATCTTATTTAAAAATCTTATAACGACTTACTCCCCCGCAGTCCCCGTGGGAGGGGCTGCAAGTTACAAACTTTGACCTGTGTTTACATATAGCAATGGTTACTTGGAAGCGTACAGACGTTTTCAGGGGGATTTTTTGGTTTGGGGGAGAGTTGAGGGGGGGTACGTGGGAGGATCTTTCCATGGAGGAGCTTCTCATGGGGGAAGAGACTTTCAATGGAGGGATCGCAGGATTTTCTAGCATTATTATAAAAAACAATGAAAAAATGAATATGAAAAGCTTTCTACTGAAAGTGAGGAGCAGCATTAAAACTTAAAACGAACAGAAATTATTACGCATATGATGGTTTTACCTCCTCGTAATACCTCGCTCTTTACGCTAAAGTATCTTTAGTAATTTCAACTATTTATTTTACGACCTTTGTGATTCAGGGGTCATTCTTAAGGAATTGAGACAAAATTTAAGCTTTAGTGTAAAGAGCGAGGTATCAACGAGGGGTGTTTACGTTAAAGTTTTTTACTGTTTTAGAATGTAGAGTTCAGAGAAAGAGTCAAGCTTTAGCGTAAAGAGTGGGGCATTGAGGAGGAAAAGTCCCTTTGATATACAGAGTAATTTCTGTTCGTTTTAAGTTTTAATGTCCCTCCTTACTTTTATTTTAAAAACTTGTTTTTTTGTTTAATTACTAATAAAAACGTTCGTTTTTATGCATATGAGGGTTTTACCTCCTCGTAATACCTGGCTCTTTACGCTAAAGTATCTTTAGTAATTTCAACTATTTATTTTACGACCTTTGTGATTCAGGGGTCATTCTTAAGGAATTGGGACACAATTTAAGCTTTAGTTTAAAGAGTGAGGTATCGACGAGGGGTGTTTACGCTAAAGTTTTTTACTGTATTAAAATGTAGAGTTAAGAGAAAGAGTCAAACTTTAGCATAAAGAGCGGGGCGTTGAGGAGGAAAAGCCCCTTTGATATACAGAGTAATTTCTGTTCGTTTTAAGTTTTAATGTCGCTCCTTACTTTCATTTAAAAAAACTTGTTTTTTGTTCGTTTAATTACTAATAAAAACGTTCGTTAATAAAATTAAAAGCTCTCGTGGCGTTTTGAAGTGACCAAAAAAAATTGGAGGGCAACTAGACCCCATCCCCCTTCTCTTTTTTCTGAAACGATCAAAACTTTGACCCAGCCATTTAGCCAAAAAAAAGTAAAATTTATATGTAATTTTCGTTTTAATTATTCATTTACATTGAGCCAAAATCATAACCTGCATTAATTCAAAAATGTTCAGAAATTAAATATAAAAAAAAACAAGTTTTTTTTAACTGAAAGTAAGGAGCGACATTAAAACTTAAACGAACAGAAATTATTCAGTATATGAAAGGGACTGTCCCCTGCTCAATGCCCCATTCCATACGCTAAAGTTTGGCTCTTTCTCACAACTCTACTTTTTAAAACAATGAAATACTTTAGCGTAAAGACCGGGGCTTACTTTTAGTTAAAAAAATAACTTGTTTTTTTTTTCAATAAATAAAATGTGCCTGAAGCTCAAGCATAAAAAGAGGAAGATTAATGTTTTTTTTTTCTGATAAAAGCTTAGTTGCCATATGCTCCTATTAACATCATTATCTAAGAAGTAAGTGTGGTTTCAACTACAGTACTAGGTGGAGATTTTTTAATTCAAGATGGTTGAAATTAGCTCAGCAATATCCAATAAAAATTCGCACTTACAAATTGTAGCTTTTGACAAATGCTTAGAAAATGGCATACCTTCATTAATGTCACCACGTATTGTACATATGTATGTATCCCAAGGCTTACCTTTTTTTAAACAGTTTTTTCCTATGAATTTGTAAGCAGTTTACAGATAGCTGTGTCTTTATTTTTATTATTTTTCATTCCTCTTGGGTATTTCAATCTATAACTAATACTTGTATCCAAATTTGTATCTATCACAACTATTGAACTAATTTTTTATATTTTATATTTATATATATATTTATTTATATATTTGCATATACTTTTATATTTATATTTTGCAGGAACAGACAATAGGTGCACAATTTGAATAATAAGGAAATAGTGGATTTTGTACCATGATAAGTTTTTAAAAGTGAAAGGAAATCCTTGTTTAGAAAAGTATTTGTGTAAAGAAGAATATTGATTAAAAACATGATGTCAAATCTAAATCTACCTGAAGAGATTTATGATGTGATATTTGCATATTTATCTCTTGGTGACGTTCTCAATTGTTTGCAAGTCTGTAAAAAATGGTATTATATATTAGAGAGAGGCAATTCCGAACTTTGGCAATACCACAGTGGGAAAACTGTTCCATGTGAAGCTTTAGGATCTGAGATATTGAGTTCTTTGTCCTCACATAAATCCAAATTAAAGGCTTTTAAATATGCATGGAATCCAAATGACTGTGCTTTCCATAATTACATAAAATCGAATGGTTTAACGCTTCTAAGATATCCAGAAGATATCTTACACTCTAGATATCCAATAGCAGACTATCGTAGAGCACTATGTTACCGCTGTTTACGAGATTGTGCAAGAGGAAAACTAGGCTTTGAAGCTGGAAGACATCCCTGGGAAATAACATGGGAAGGGTCATTAGGATTTCAAGCAATTGTTGGAGTACCAACCAAGGATGATTCCAATTCTAATCCTGACTATTTATTTGGACCTCGTGGTGAAAGCTGGGGATGGGATTTAGCCAGAAATCGGTTGATTCAGAATGGTCTTGTGCAGAAACACCATTCTGGTGCTGCTGTATTTTATCCTCAATCTCCCAAATGGGAGAAATCTCCCTGTGGCCCAAATTATCAAATGTTGCCCACATATCAGGTAAGTTCATTATAAATGAAAAATTAAGCTTAAGATTTATAGAAAATCTTCTAGGAAAATGTTCCCAGTAATGGGTATTTTATTACTTACCAAAGATTTTTTTTAAAGATAACAACATGCTACTCGCTATTGTTTAGAAAATTGTGTGTTAGTCAGTTTGCTGAATTAGGTCAAAAATATTTTAAATCAGGATCCTTTTACTGGCTTATTTGAAACATGTTTTACTATATTTACCGACAAAATGCCTCAGTAGCCTTCAGCCCAAAAATACATCATTCAAGAGGAAATAGTTTGATGAAGGTTGTTGGGGGAGATGTATTGTAGGTATATTCAGATAGTAAAAATAGTACCTTAACTTCAAAGTAATTACCCCTGTCTTCCAAGACCATTTGCACCATTGGTAAGCACGCATTTAACCCTTGGGAGAGGGAGGGCGGGTAAAGGATTATTTGTAAGAAAAAAGGTTGAAAATACAAAACAAACTTATTTCATGCCACCACTTTCCTGGGTTATCATTTTGATAGCTGAGAGCAGGGTGGAGAAGAGGGGGAATAACGTTTTCTTGTTAATACTTGCAACTGGAAATATCTTGGTTTGTTTGACCAATAAATTTGAGTGACATTGTATTCATTATTTAGTCGATTTATAGACCATTCTCACCTACCAATCAATTGAAGACATTCTTTGACCCATGTGAATCAAGTTTATTAGCACATGTTGCTAATGACTGGTGTTTTGGTAGGATGTAGAGTGAAGGGTGGATTGGTGTTAGAGTGAAGTGGTGTTCGGCTGCGATAAGACTTAGTCATTGTATTTAGTAGTTGAAACGTAATTTGTATATATTACTATAAACACGTAGACTTGAATTTGAAAAAGGAGGATTAAAAAGATAAATCTTACTTTGTTTTTCTTCTAAAAAAAGAGCACTGCACGACTTGGAGAGGAAGTTGGTATGCATGGTATTGTTATGGGGGGGGGAGCTGGGCTGAACTTACATAATGGTTCTGGATGTACTACTAGATGCGTGTCTAGAAGTAACGAGCAAAATTTCAACTAAATCATATGCAAAAAAAAATCAATTATAAATTGTTATTATTTAGAGCAGAAAGGATAATGGAAATTACATGTGATTGTTTGAATTGATCTTTTTGAAAACTTTTGCTACCACATTAATTGTTAAAAATTGAAGAAAAAAAAAAAAAAAAAAAAAAAAAAAAAAAAAAAAAAAAAAAAAAAAAAAAAAAAAAAAAAAAAAAAAAAAAAAAAACAGCTTAAAAATGTACACCTCTTCTATGAAGATGGGATGGCTTTGGGAAATTTTGGTGAATGAAAAGCGTTGTCCAATGTATCTACTTAATTTTGCTTTTTCTTTTCACGTTTCAACATGGCAACACTGACGAAAATGTAGTAGTGCTCTAAAAGCTTCACAATTTTGAAACAACTAAAAGGGAAATCTTTAAAAAATACTGTTTTCAGGTACAGTAGAACTAGCTATGACCAACTTCTAAATAATTCTCTATGGCAAAAGCTATGACCAGCTTCTAAACAATTCTCTATGGCAAAACTTTTTTTTTGCTTATAGTCTTACTTGTACACTGTAGTAAAATCAAAATTTTGTCTTTGTTTTAGATCATAAACATTAGTTTAATTATCTTTTTTCTCTCATTCTCAGATTGGAGACCGAATCCGTGTGATCTTGGACTTGGAGGAGAATACACTTGCCTTTGAAATTAATAATAAATTCTTGGGAGTTGCATTTAGAGGTATGCTTGATCACATGTTCGTTTTTCATGGTTTATATTTGGCTGGTTCATAAATAAAGTGTAGTATTGAAATATGCACCGGAAATACAATAATTCAGCTCTAGCTTATCTATTAATCAAAATATAAACTGTTTGTGTCAATATTGTTTTGGGAACAGAAACAGGTGTGTTTTCCCAGTAATGTGGAAGTTGAGTGTCATCATTGGTATACAAAGTTAATAGGAAGTGGGATGTTCAGAGGACTTTTTCTAGGAAAAATCTCACCTCCCTATTTAATAGGCAAGAATGCTGATGGTAATAATTTATAAAAATTTTTAATTGCCAATTTGAGTAATCTTTCCTTCTGGAAAAAACGGTATAAATACTGAAATGTGGAACAGAAAATAACCTATATTAGGGAAAATAAGAAGAAAATAAATTCCCAGTAATGCGGAAGAGAAAAAAGTCTTCTGCCCAACATGGGCAAAAGAATATTTTTTTTTTTGAAAAGAAGGAACAAATATTGGTTTCTTCATTGATCCCCTAGCTAAAAAAGTAAATGGTAATTCGAAAATTTCAACCCAAAGGTAACCTTGCGCAGGGTTTGAATATAAAAAATGACCCTCTCCCCTCCAAATAAAATTGGAATTGGGCTGAACCAGAGTCTTCTTCTTTTTGGTAGGGATTCCGCTGATGAATTTACACGCTTATCATGTTTCATCTTTGAGGAAATTTGCTAAGAAATATCACCTAGGTCTCAAACACAGACGACCAAGCTGGACTTTCAACCAGCATGAAGAACAGGAAAGTCCTCTATAACCTTATTAAGACCATCCTAAAGTGGTCTCGCCTTGACATGCGAGTTGAAATCGATAGGAGGTTGGGAAATTTCAAGTTGGGAGGAGGAGGGTGGAAACTTCAAATACCTGGACGGTATAAGTAAATTTGACGGAAACCTTGTGTCCGAATTTACCATACATATTGCTTGCACCGGAAAGGCCTTTGCCAAGTCAAGAAATGTCTGACAGTAGTCTTCTCTCCATGATGCTGACAAATGTTAATTTTTAGGTGTAAAAGTAGATGCAAAATTTTTTTTTTAGCAATAACCTTATCAGGATCAATCTATAATCTATCAAGATCGTAGCTTAAAAATCGGGTCCAACGCGCCAAAAAGATCGGCGTAAAAAGACACTTTTAGCGTTTTATCTGCCAGTCTGCATGAAAAAACCTATTTAATGTGGATTATTCCCGCAGAAATGCTCTTGCGTTTCTTGCAATTCACAACTCTTTTGCTTTGTATAATTGGACCAATGAATCGAGATATTGTTTTGTTGATTTGTATTCCTATGACCTTCACTTAAACATTCTCATTAGAATTTATATTGAGAGGAAAATGATGTTTAAAAAAGTTTAATAATATGGAAAATTAAAAACAATGGCTAAAACAGCAACACAACCAGTATATACTAAAAGGCTGGGCATAAAATGGCAAAGAACACCTAAAGCTTACAGCTTTTTAACCCCTCATGATCGTCAAATATTTAATTAAACTTACAACATTTATTGTTGCTAGAAGCTCTGGTTTTATAGGCTGTTTTGAATGCACATATAACTACCATCTTATGAATTTTCTCTTTATGAGAACGTATTTCCAGATTATAAATATTCAGATTACCGTGAAGTGAAGTTTATAAGACATTTAAGTCAGTATTTTTTACTGGCTATAGTTACTCGATTAAGTATACATAAGTATAATCAAGTAATCGATAATAATCGACTATAATCGATTAAGTTTAGTTATTCAAGCATCTATACATAAGTAAATTCGAGTACGAGTAACCTCAGTCATTCGGGTAATTATACATAATTATGTTCGATTTCAAGTAATTGTGATTATTCGAGTAACTATACGTAAGTATATACGAGTAACTTTAGGTATTCAAGTAACTATACATAACTATAGTTGAGCTCCAGTAACTTCGATTTTTAGAATAACTATGCATAAGTGTATACCAGTAACTTTAGTTATTCGATTAACTATACATAGGATAACTTTAGTTGTTCGAGTAAGTATATACAAGTATTATTACTCGTATAAACTAGTTAACTAATTACTGTAATTAATCTTCAATGTAAAATGATTTTAAAGTTAAATAGTCAAGAGTCAAGATTGGGATTTAAGAACTGCATTGTGCAACTCTTTTGAACCTGTTCAAAGTATTACCAGTGTCATAGGTTTTATATAGTATAGTTTTTATATTATATTATATTTATTAGTATATTTTGAATCAACCTTAGTTCTGCCCTAGGATGGATGAATGATAGACTATCTATCAACTAGTGAAATGACATCAATTATGCACAATTCTGATTTAAGGCCTATACCAGGTTTGCCTCTCACTGAAACTATCTGTCTTGGCTTTTTCTCCAACTAGCCATGGCTCTTAACTTTTTCATCATAATTCACCAAGCTGATTTTAATTCAACTCGAATCAATTTGAATTCAGGAGTCATGGGTCAGTTATTTTGTTTTGAAAAAAAATGTGTTTTCCATTAATAAAGCGTGTCCCAAGCTTTTCAAACTGTCTATTTTTTTGTTATGGCACTTGGTATTAACCAACTGACATATAGCAATCGCAAATTCGGTCGGTTTGTCGGTCCCGGTTTTGCTACTTTAGGCACTTCCAGGTAAGCTAGGACGATGAAATTTGGCAGGTGTACCAGAAACCGGACCAAATTAAATTAGAAATAGTCTTTTCCCCTATTTGACCATCTGGGGGGGGGGGGAGGTGAGGGGCCGGTTAATTCAGAAAAAATAGAAAAAGGAAGTATTTTTAACTTACGAATGGGTGATGGGATCTTAATGAAATTTAATGTCTGGAAGGATATTGTGTCTCAGAGCTCTTATTTTAAATCCCGACCGGATCCGGTGACATTGGGGGGAGTTCGAGGGAGAACCTAAAATCTTGGGAAACGCTTAGAGTAGAGGGATCGTGATTAAACTTGGTGGGGAAAATAAGCAGAAGTCCTAGATACGTGATTGACATAACCGGAATGGATCTGCTCTGTTTGGGGGAGTTGGGGATGGGGGGGGGTTAATTCTGAAAAATTAGAGAAAATGAGGTATTTTTAACTTACGAAGGAGTGACCAGATTTTAATGAAATTTCATATTTAAAAGGATCTCGTAACTCAGATCTCTTACTGTAAATACCGACCGGATCCATTGTCATTAAGGGGGGGAAGGGAGTTGCTGAGGAACCAGAAATCTTGGAAAACGCTTAAAGGAGATCAGAATGAAACTTGGTGGGCGGAATAAAAAGATTTCCAAGAACCGTGACTGACATAACCAGACTGGATCACTCCTCTTTGGTTGAGTTTGGGGGGGGGGGGAGTAGTTCGGAAAAATTAGAAAAAATGAGGGATTTGTAACTTACGAACGGGTGATCAGATCTTTATGAAATTTGATATTTAGAAGGATCTTGTGGTTTTAAGCTGTTATTTTAAATCTCGACCAGATCCGGTGACATTGGGGGTGTTGGATGGGGAAATCTGGAATTCTTGGAAAACGTGAAAATTGAGGTATCTTTGTCTTGCGAATGGGTGATCGGATCTTAATGAAACTTGATATATAGAAGGATCTTATGTCTCAGATGCTCCATTTTCAATTTGAATCGGATCTGGGGACATAGGGGGTTGGAGGGGGAAACAGAAATCTTGGAAAACGCTTAGAGCGGAGAGATCGGGATGAAACTTTATGGTAAGAATAAGCACAAGTTATAGATACGTGATTGACATAATTGGAACGGATCTGTTCATTTTGGAGGAGCTGGGGGGTGTTGAATTGGGAAAAAAAAATGAGGAATTTTTAACTTAAAAATGGGTGACCAGATCTTAATGAAATTTGATATTTAGAAGGAACTCATGTCTCAGAGCTCTTATTTAAAATCCCGACCAGATTTTTTGACATTGGGGGGAGTTGGAGGGGTCTTGGAAAACGCTTAGAGAAATCGGGATTAAACTTAGTGGGTAGAGTAAGCAAATGTCGTAGATACGTGATTGACGTAACCATATGGATCCACTCTCTTTGGGGGATTTAGGGTGGGGTTCAGTGCTTTTGTGAGTTTGGTGCTTCTGGACGTGCTAGGACGATCGAAATTGGTAAGCGTGTCTGGGAGCTGCTCAAATTGGTTTGATAAAGTCGTTTTCCCCGATTAGACCATCTGGGGGACTGAAGGGAAAGGAAAAATTAATGAATTGTGATATTTAGAAGGACCTCTTGACTCAGAGCTCTTATTTTAAATCCCGACCGTCATTAAGCCTCTGATTTTCCTTTTAAATCAATCTATTGATTCTTAGAATTTTGCTAGAGCTCATACAATATGAGTTCTTGGTTCTTGGCTCTTGGCTCGTCCGGCCTCGTCACAAGTGCCATATGAGCTCTTGTTTTTGTTCTAAAACTCAAAAATATGTTCAGAAAGTCCTATTGTGCTTCTGGGCCCTGAGCGTTTTCTCGTTGCTATTGTAGCAATCAATCTTTTATTTGGTTATGATTTTGCTTAAGTTCTTTTAACCTCTTTATTTTTTTCGGTGCTATGTTGAGAGGGAGAATGAGCTAATTGACTTGTAAACGTCAAAAGCGAGACTCAAGAAATTTTCCTTTTATCTTTTATTAGTTAGCCTTTTGTAGACACCTTTTACTTTTGATAGTCTGTTTGAAAGTTAGATGATTTAACGAAGGTACTGTTACCGTTCTTCTTTTTCTTCTTCTTCATCTTGTAACAAGATCAGGTATTTTGCAACTCGCCTGACACCTTAAATTCTTGTGTTAAATGGTAATTCGTTTTACCGTATGCTCCCCAGATGTTGCTGTTGCGCCTAAAGATTTTATCTGACTTTTCCAAGCTTTGCAAATAATTGCTGAAAGTATTTACTGAGCTAGTCTCGAAGAGAAGATCAGCAGCGTGATGTAAATCAGGAGAATAATATTCTGACTGAATACACATTATTCTGATATTCTTTCCTTTGATAGCAGCTTAGGAAACGGATTTTGCTAATTATCAATGTTGAGTAACAATCAGTGTTGAGTTTAGAAAAGCCTCAACATTATTAATTTGCTAGGCCCCTAGTCCTTAACTCTTTTACAAAATATCAGCAGGTTTAGTAAAACAAAAAAACGAAAAGTGCTCATGAAAGATTATGGTTACACTATAAAAGTGAGAACTGGCGATAGAGTCGACGAGAAACCCCAATATCATCTAGCTTTTGGTGGCACTTGGAATTTTTAAGTATAATCAATAAGCAATAAGAAAAATCATTTGAATTTATGCAGTTGGTAGAAATAGTGTAGTATAATAAGTGTCTAATCTCAGATTCGGACAGAAAAATGATTACAAAGCTTGAAAAATGCTAAGTTTCACCAGACGCTAGATGGTTTCAGTGTTTTTTTTTGCCGACACTAGTGCCAGTTTCTATTCTTATAGGCTACCCATATTGTTTTATGTGGATTCTCCTATATTTTGAGAGTGCAATACTCCTATATTATGTAATCAGTATTGGAGATTATAAAGGAGATTATGGATATTATACATATTTTTAACAGTTTGTTTACTATGAGATAGAGTTGTTCTCTCCAAGGTCATGCTGTAGGCTGCAGTCATGATGTGTAGAAGTCAAGTTAAATGTCAAAATCTCGTTTGTATAAGTTTTATTTTGTTATGTTATATTCCATGTAGTTTTTATATTCAATAAAAACTCATTTTTATTAATGGTAAAAGGTAAATTTTTTTTTTTGAAGGTAAAAATATTAGTTTTTTCGTTCATCTTGAAGGTCACCAATCACTTCAAATATATATGACTTCACATGTGCAAACGGAAATTTAAAGAATCATCCACTTTAGTGTCCTACAGTTAATTTTTCTGGTAACACTAGAATCGAGATTCTGGTTCGCCAGTGCCCGAATTCTGTATTTACTTTTTTTTTTCTTTTTTCAGGACTTCCAAAGAAGAGACTCTTCCCTGCTGTTTATGGGATGCAAGGTCTAGAAGCAAGTCAGAAGCATGGTGTTGATGCAATACCAGCAGTATCAATGGTCTACTTAGGGGCACACTTTAATGGTTATTTTTATCCTAACTTGTTTGTTTTGTTGTTTATTCAACTAGAATTAGGCTAAATTAATTTACTGCTTTAAACTATCAATTTAGGAAAACTAAGAAGATACATCACTTGTTTTGGTTATGATCTACCATTGATTTGGAGGGGGAATTCTGGACAAAGAGAGGCAAAACTTTCAATGGTTAAATTGGGGCCATCCTTTGATGGTTAATTGCTTTTTCGTTTAATTTTATCTTTTGTTTTTAAACTGCAATTGGGTGGACTAGTTCCAAATTTTTAGCCTGTTAACCATTTGAAATAAGTTTAAAAAGTAAAAAAAAAAAAAAATTAAAAAAAGTTTCACTGGTTTTGATTCCAGACTGCTAATAATTTAGGGGGGGGGGCTGGGGGAATTTTAGTTTTTTTGTTTGTGGACTTATAATTTTAAGCATAGATATTTTGTTTAAGAATAGTGCTTAAGTATTCTTTAGGTAGTTAAGTTCTTTACTTTGGAGTTCATCCAGATGCTTAGCCCAGAAGTGATGTTTGCCTGTCCCTCCAACATAGTTCCGGACCTTAGTAATTTTATTTCCTCTGTCAAACAACTAATATTTTAGGGTTTTTGTGTCGAAATATCAGAATTTTGTTGATCATTTTCATATTCTCTTGCATATTTATCTAATTTGTTAACTTTTTGTGTCGTTTCGAGTCCTTCATCCCCGTAATACATTCCTGTATACTGGCCTAAAACATGCAAAGTTGAAAATTCTCTAAAATCAGGGAAAGTCAACGAATAGTCATTTATTGAGGAAACCCAGTTCATACTCCTTTGTGGAGAAGTATCCCAGTACAAGCTTGCTCATTTCTGCCTCCCCCTCCCCATTCATGGATTTTTGAATGGATCCTCCAGCTGTGAGACAAAACCGGACAGACTTATTGAAACTAAGAATTTGGAATTTGCAAAGAGAATAGAGCCCCAGTCCCCGCCAATCATTTAATCGAGTTCTGTATCTGTCTAAACGTCTAAAATTCCTAGAAAAACAGAAATGTTACCAGATGTGCCTTTTAAACTTTAATAGTTCTCTCATTGCTAAAGAAATTAGGGTTTATCCTTTACTCCTTTCTAAGTGATGACGTTAGAAACTTGGCCTACGGCAAAAAAGTCAACTTTTGAACTAAGACAGATATTTTTTTTTTTTCGGTGGCAGTCGATAGCTCTTGATGAGCTGATCAAAGTATATGTCATCCTTTTTTGGTATACAAATTTCTTCCAGAGATATACCATTTAAAAGTTTAAAGGGGTTGACAACTTCAGTAGTGAGATACAAACTGAAACCAAAAATTGGCCGATACCAATTGAGAGAAATATAGGGGAGTTTTAAGCAATAGTCGCCTGTTAGCTCATCATCATCTTCAGCAATGAGGGGTTCGCAACTTTTGCTAATTGGTGTACCTGTTATTTGTTTCCGGTGTGTTTTTGATGGTAAGACTAATTTGGTTCCTGTGGTAAGACATGTAGGGGTTTTGTAAATAATAATCGAGCGATGAGGGGTTTGCAACTTTTACGAGTTGATGTACCTAGTATTTATTCTAAGATTCTTAGAGATTGACTACTTCAGCGTTTATTCGAAGCGAGGAAACAAAACCAAAGTGTTGCTCTTGCAACACTTTTCTCGGCGAAGCCGAACAAAGGTTGCTGCAACACCTCACGTTGCCCATGCAACGTAGATCTAGTTCAAGTTAAACTCTTAAAGCCTTGCAAACAGAACCAATTAAAAAAATTAAATACAGTAACAGTAAAATACTAGTAAGCTAGTACTAGTAATACTAGTTAAAGCCAGATGTGCTGAGATCTGCTATAAATGGTAACATTTCGTTCTGTGGGTCCTTTTTACGGAAACATTGTAATAACTAAAGAAGGGTACCATTCAATTTCTCTGTTATTATTCTTTACAAATATAAATTTAGGGTGAATGACGTATCGGAGTTCTGTAAGTTCGTTAAAAAATCAACAGAAAATAGAAGGTTGACTGATTCAATCCCACAGAACGATACCTTGCCAGAATACTTAGAACAAAAAATACAAAAAAAGATATGCACCAAGAAGGACTAAGAGAGATTTGATGAGGAGATGAATAGTTTAGAAGAGACGGCCAAAATGAAGTTGGATTTAGAGAATGCTAAATAACTGGAGTCGGTTGGACATGAATAAATATGGCGTGCCTTGAAAAGTATGCGAGTGAACTCAGCAACAGGCACGGATGGAGTACCTATTAAAATGTTGAAAGGGTCAGGAGCAGAGATACTGTCAGTCCTTGCATCAATATTCTCGGCTATTTTAAGAACATGTTTGTGGCCGCAAAATTGGCAGAAATCGATTATGATTCATTATTTAAGAAAGGAGAAAGGAACCTGCACAAGAACTGCAAGGGGATAACTCTAGGAAGTTCTATTAGTAAGTTGTTTTGTAGAGTACTGTCTAAAAGGATGTAAAAATGGTTGCATTATGAAGGTAGATTAATTGAATGTTAGGCAGTACTTAGGGAAAATTATAGTACAATAGATCATATTTTTTGTTTACAGGTTTCAGTTAGTAAATATACAAGGTATAGGAAGAAAAAGCTATATTCGTCGTTCCTGCACATTGGGAGAGTATTTGAAGCCGCTAGCTTCTACCTTCGTCGTCGCATCGGTGATCTTTATCTGTATAAAGAACAAATATTGCTTCAAACGAATATAGATACTGCTTGTATGGTTTCAGCCCTTGTCGTTCGCCGAATCTGTGATAAGTCTTGGAAATTAAGTATGTTTTCAATCGAAGAGAGTTTTTTTTTTAAGGATGGCAAAATGCTTTCTAGATGAAGGAAGAAAATGTACATGCCGTCAAGGATGATGAAAAGCTAGACTATCGAGAGAGATGAGTTGCAACTAGGTTCTATAACAATGTTTAGTCTGTGGCACGGAATATAAGGCACAGGGTGCAAATTGTCATTGCCACTTTTGACAACAACTCTACTAATTGTTGAAGTATTAAGAGGTTTCAGTGCAATTGACTGTTAGCTATTTACATAGCTCAAACACAGAAGATACAGATTGTATTTCCAACAAAATACCTCTTGCATTCAACGTAAAATTTTCCCAGGCAGTGTCAACAATGTCATTTGAACTAGGAACTAATGATACAGTGTATTCCAGCTTCGTGTATTCCAGCGTCGGGGCTTTTATCGGAAGCGTTTTGCCCTATAATTCACTCCTTCTTACCATTTATATAGATCGGTGAGATGATTCTAAAAAATTACCAAGGTTTCAAGGTTGCTCATTACTTTTGTCCCAGGCAAAACTTACCTTCCAATTTTAATGAGCTATCCCAGCGTCTTAAAAAGCACTCCTGTCCTGGGGAATTTTATTTATATTTATTTTATAAATATAAATATTTTATTTATAATTTATAAATAATATTTTATTTTATTTATAAATTCTATTATTTTATTATTACTCTATTGGTATTCTTTTTTTTTTCAGAAGAGCCCATAGAACAGAATGTTATCCTGTATTATTTGCAAAAGCTTATTGTGGAAGACAATTTTTCCATTTTATTTTTGTGGAAATAAAATCTAATAGCTAGGAGAACATAACTATTTTCCTCTCTTTGCTTAGTACCGGCTATAAACGTATAACTTTGCTCATTATCGTTTTTCAATCAATGCTCATTATTACATTCAGTACATTTCATTTGAGACGAGTCGAGATTTACCTCTATAAGTTGGGCATGTATAAGTTGTATTATGTTAATTCAGGAAAACTTGTAAATACCAGCATCTTGCTTTAACCCATTTAAGCTTTAATTTCACCAAATCTAACTTTCTCATGATGGTGGTGTATATTGGCCTCATTTTCATCAGTTTCCTGGAAAGAGAAAATTCTCATTTTATACAATGTCAAATATTGCCATTCATATTTTTCAAAGACTGGAGAACAAAGAATTTGTTTTTCTGCCGTTTTAATAAAAATTATCTGTAGCCTAAATATTTTTATTAATTTTTAATTGTAGAAACGTACTTAAGTAATATTCGAAATTAAGGTTTAATTAACGCTAATATAAACTTCAGAAGTCTTATTATTGCCCATAGTCAAGGCCGTATCCAGGGAGAAACCTGGGGGATTTGACTCTGCCCCTCCCATCCCCCCCCCCGAAATGTTTTCCCGACTCGTAAAAACGTAACAAAAATGAATATAGACAAATTTCTTGTGCGTTTTAGAACTTTTTTTGTGTAACCCCTTGAAAGTATATCATCTTTGTAAAACCCCCTCCGAAAAAAAACCTTGGATGCTGCCTTGCCCATAGTATTGATATTTTTAAGCTATGAGGCATTCAAAGAGGCTGGTTTATATTTTAAGCACTTCCTTGCCACCATCTATCCATATTTTTCTTCAAAATGATGACCTACGATATGCATCAAATTAAGTATGTTCAAACTCACGTAAAACATCCTAAAATATTAAATTTTTCTATCGTAAGACATACCTAAAGAGTCTTGTTTCCACTCTAAAATAATCATGCAGAAAAGTGGTAGTTTTTAATTTTAAATATAAGGAAGTATCGCAAGTTGGCTTATTTGATATGCTAAGAAATTGTAGTTTTGATTTTGTATTGATTTTCTCTTCACTTATAAGAAGAACTTTGTTATTGTTAATTACATTGTGCTGTTTTTTCATTATGCAAAACAGACTAGACGAAACGAGATAAGTCAACCTAAAGTGATTGACACAAAAAAAATTCAACGTCAGTTTTGTAATAATAGGCCTTACAATATACAACGACTTTTTTTGTTCTTTGCTATAATTGGTCTTATGTCTCTGTAAATCTTTCTCTCTGTAAATTGTCACGAAATGTGTGCAACTGTTTTTATAGATAAGAATTCTGAGGGGTATTTTATCGCTCTTTATTCTGAGAAGGCCCAGATAGGAAATCCGCTTATTTAAGACAAGTCCTGATTTGCTTACGCTATTCCTGCTTTACAATCTAACATAACATAAAGAATACGGGAAACTCTGCCAAGTACAATCTCACTGGTCTTCTAGCACTGTGTTCAACAAGTGAATCTTCAAGTAGTGGGTCAAGAAGCAGCTCTAACAGCGGTAGCAGCAGTAAATTTGATTCAGACGATTTCCAAAGTGAGGATCAAGGGGCCACTGCAACCACCAAAGGTAATTGAAATGAATAAATCTTCTTTACTTCTCACGGATATAATGTTTTGGACAAAATTCTTTAATCAGTTGGGGGCCTAGCGAAAACGGAGCAGGAACGGGACAAGTTGGGCACTTTTTTAGAATTGTAAGCATAATGAATGTTTTACTGTGAACATAATGAAGCAGACATTTATTATGCCCAAATATATGTTTCCCGTATTCCTTGGCATAGTCTATAGTCGTTCCCTTATTCCAACCAATTCCAACCTTTGTTTCAAACCAATATTTGTTTCCCTTATTCCTTGGCATAGTCTATAGTCGTTCCCTTATTCCAACCAATTCCAACCAATATTTGTTTCCCTTATTGCTTGGCATAGTCTATATAGTCAAAATAGTCCTTGTTTGCCCAACCGTTCAAGAATAAACGAAAAACTGGATGTCCTTGTATGAGGCGGGAGATGTCATAAGAAAATATTTAAGGGAAATGGGAACTTCTTGAGGGATGTAAAGAGGGCGGCTTTAAATAGATTGAGATGGAGGGGCGTAGGTAGCTGTGTTTACCCCAGGCGGCTACGTGCTGCAGTGCATTGTTTGTAATAGTAGTAGCATCCTATTTATGCATACTATTCAAGCATCTTGGCTGAGTGGTTGGAGCGCTGGCTTGGGAATTCTGGGTCCAAGGGGCATGGGTTCAATCCCAGTTGTGACCAGTTATTTAGTTTTGGACAGGGTCTGTGGCGTGACTGTAAGCTCAGCTAGAGTGGACCCAGCTCTAAATGGGTATCTGGGGAAGGTAAGCAGGAAGGGTGTGTGAAAGCACAGGATGGTTGCCCCCAACCCCCATTGCGCTTCCTGGCTGAAGGGCCATGAAACGGAGATCAGCACCGCCGGTTTGGACCTTAGGGGTCTAGTGACGTCTCACTTACTTACTTTACTTACTTATGCTATTTACTCTAAAATTTATGTTTGCAAATTCTAATTAGTTTGTTGTGATACAATATTGATAAAATGATTTAGCGCTACTGTTTTCAGCACCAGCACCAGTACAGCAGTTGACCTCCAAAGGAGTGGCATTTCAAAATAAACGAACGCCCACTGGCGTGCCCGCTGCAAGTACTCGACCAATGGCAACAAAGACTCGAAATCTCGGTCACACAACTTCTATTGTTACCTGTACTGCAGCTAAGGTAGGAAAACATCCAATTATTGATAATGTTAATAGCGGCTTGCTAAAATTCCGCCCTTCAGACAATGTTGTTATTAAAGTATATATATATTAGTATATATATATATATATATAAGTATATAGAAATGAAAACAGCTATATTAAGTTTAGTGCCCACCACCATCAGGATTTGAGTTATGGGTTACATTGAGTTACAGGATTTGATTACCAAAAAAAGAAAAAAAATTGTTCGTATGCATTTTACTCAGGATACGAGGGGATTCGGACAAAGATTTTGGGGGGTGGGGGTGAAACTCGGTAACTTTTTCACCTAGATACGGTCTTGGTTCAGTGCTGAAGTATTGATGTAATGATTAGTTGAAAGTTGTCACTTGATTTTGAAGAAAAAACCAGGTAGTTAAAACCTACTTCAATAATTTGGAATGGTTTACATCGAATTTTCAATGATAAATTTATTGAATGTATTTATTTAAAATTTAGTTTAATGTGTTTATAAAACATACAAATATATTTGTGTGATTAAAAAAGAAATCTATTTAAAAATTTTCATATCGTATATATATAATTTTTGTTTAATTATTTTTATTTTTTGTATCAATCTCTTAAATTATGCATTATTGAATTCTTGCATCAGAACGTCATCATTTCAGATTCTACCTTTGTTAAGTCCATAAAACTTAAAATAATTCAATTAAATTCCAAAAAGAATCAGTTTAGAAAATTAAGCAAAGCAACAATAAAATAGTAGTAAGCTAGAAAACTGTATGAGAAATAGTTTAAGCATTGAAAGTCCCTTGAACATTTTCCATCGACACATTTAACGCCATCTTTCAGAAATTACTGTAGCTTACAGCTTTTCACTTCCTAACTGATTGCTAAAGAAACATTATAGTAAATTATCTAGTAATGAATATGTGCTAAATAGTACTTTATGATACATTAGTAAATGGTATCTGTTAAATAATGGTAATACTAGTTAATTGTTTTAATAATTTTGGGAAAATAATAGTAAAATAATAGTTGTAAATTTTAGTGCATTAAATTATTGTTCAAATATTTTAAAAATACAGTAGTCCATTTTCCCTTGAGAAAATATATAACACCATCTGTCAGAAACCACTGTAGCTTTCAACTAACTAACAGCTGACTAAAGAAACATTAATTTGAAGTGGATAATTAACATAACCAAGAACTTTTTTGGTAAATTACTATAAAAAAGATAATTAAATTAGTAAATAGGAATAGAACAAGTGGTTGATTTAAAACCAAACTTGCTGAAGTCGGCTAGAAATGGTATAATTCTGTTCTATGAGTTCTTTTAATGGAAACATTATAATAACAATAAAATAGTACCATTTAATTCCCCGTTGAACATTCTTTCCCAAGATGATGGTTGCTACAATAACAGTTATGCCTCATCCCTCCAATAGAGTCATATATAGCCTTTACATATTGCCAAGAAAACGTTTTAATAATTATATTCTCTCTATATTATGCAGAATCTTTCTATTAATTAGATTCTTGTGTTTTCTTTTATTTTTACGCACGTTTAAAATCATTTTAAAATAATATAGTTATCTTATATTTATCTTATATGTATCTCATATTTCTTATGTGTAACTAATATATGTAAGTGCTCCCATTTTTGTCAATGGTTTTGGGCCATAGATTCGTATAAGAATAAAAGTTGTCGTTAACGAATATAATATATTAAAAAGATAAAAATAAATGGTATTTAAAGATTACAAATAAATAATTCAAGCAAGGAACAACAACGGATAGTTATAAATTATTTATTATTACTCTTTTGTCAGTCTAGTGTTGTTGTTTTTTTTTCTTCAGAAGAGCCCATAACACACAATGTTACCACACAATATGTGCAAAAGTGTTTTTGTGAAAATTAAAATTTAATAGCTAGGAAAATACTATCATTGTCCTTGTTTTCCTTAATATCGGTTATAAAAGTGTAAGTTCACTTATTATCGGCTTTCAGTCAATGCTTAGTACCTCATTCAGTACTTTTCATTTCAGACGAGTCGAGTTTATCCTCTCTGTCAGACTTGTATAAGATGGGATGTATAAGTTGTACTATGCTAATTTAGTAAAATATATGATTACCAGTATCTTGCTTTAACCTTTTTTAGCCTTAATCTCGTCAAATCTAATTTTGTCATGATAGGGGGGGGGGGGTTGGCCTCATTTCTTATTTTTTTAGTTTCTTAGTTTGAGTTTCATAGAAAGAAAAAATACCCAGCATTTTTTTTGCAACAGCAAATATTGCCACTTGTAGTTTTCAAAAAGTGAAGAACAAAAAAAAATTTTTGTGTCGTTCTAATAAAAATTGGTAGCTATATAATATGTTTTTCTAAAATATACACGATTGCTTGTGCTTAAGACTTTATAATTTTTCTTTTAAAAAAAAGAAGAAGAAAAAAGAAAGATTATTCCAAAAATTGATCTTTCTCAGTTTTCTTTTATTTTCTTCTTTTGTTTGCTTTTTTGGCCTAATACCGCATATAAGGAAACAAGTTATGTCTGTTACAATTAAAGAGAGGATAGGCATTTGGATAATTCGGCTACATTTTAACACTTATTAGCCGTCCGACCCGAGCGGTTAGCGCGCTAGACTTAACATCCTTTGTCTGCGAGGACAGGGGTTTGAGTCCTATTGTTACTGGTTATTTGGTTTCGAACGGTTGTCAGAGGTGTGACTCTGTAAGCTCAGCCACAGTTACCCCCGCTGCAAATGGGTACCTGAAGAAATCTGAGCAGAAAGCACAGGAAACGCCGGAGGATTAACCTCCAACCACTCATTGCACTCGCGGCCGAAGATAGTAAATCAGGAGATCAGTTCCTGCTCTACACAGATGCGAAAAAGTTAAAATAAAACAGTTAATACCAGTATTTTAGTTACCAATATTAAACAAATTATTAGTTTTACTTACTCATGTTTACAGAGGTGGAGTGTTGTATACCCTTAGGACAGAATTACTATTACAACTAATACTCTACTGTTGCAACAAGCCATCTCAGGGCAACACAGCTACGCATGCTCCTCTTCTATCCCAATCTATCCAAAGTCTCCCTATTTACTTCCTATCAGGAAATTACAACTTCTCTTAAACCTTTCCTATCGACACCCTTCCCCCCACCTTAAATGAGGACAATCTCCCTTCAGTTTAGCCTTAAACGGTTGGATGAGAAGGACAATCTTTGGCAATCTGTCAAACTTCATCCTCAGATCGTTCCCTAGCCATCTCAATCTTTTTCTCATTATTTTTTAATAATAAAATTAACAAGACATTTGCGAATCTCCTGCCATAGTTTTGACAACACCATTTTAAGTCTCGTATTTTCTAGCCAAAACGCACGAGGGAGCTTGATTCTACACCCGACGAATTCTTAGAAAAACGTCCCAGAGAAGAAGAACTTTCTCAAGAGCCAGTCACTCAGACTCCAGAAAGTATTCAGAGAGTGGCAGATCTCCGAAGGTCTTTATTAGGAGGACGAAGAACTACAGGTTTGGCTGTAGCTGTGGAAGAAGGACTCAGATCTACTGTTTTTCGGCCTTCCTCTTCTGCTACCAAGGAGATAGAAATTAGCAGCGAATCAGGTAGCAGCATGTCATTTGGTTTTCTTCTTTTTCTTTCTTCTTAAACATATTTCGGTTTCTTCGTGCATTTATGCTGTGAGATAAATTTGATAAAGTGAGATAAAGTGAGCGCAATTTCATGCGCTCACTTTCATCGAATAAAAGGCTGTTCTGCGATATTGTTGGTATAAATTTGGGACACATGGTTTGGCTAATGTTCGCCTTATGTGTAAATGTGCTTAACAGTTAGTATCAAAGTAAACAAAGTATTAACGTAATAATAAACACTCTGCAAGCATACTGACCCTGAAAAGAAAATATTTGTGATATAATTTGTTTTCAATGAAGCACCAATAACGTAGTAAGTTTTAAACTTTTACACTTAGGGAAGGGGGCAGTATACAAACTCTTGTTTGTAGTGAAGCTATATTTGTCTTGAGCAGTCTTGGAAAGAACTATAAAATTAAACTAAATATTTGATATATAATGATATTAATTGCTGATAGCTCATCAGTTCGAAATTTAATTTTGCTGCAATGTTTGTGTTCGTTTTCAATGTTGTAATAAGTACAAAAGAAAATATTTGTAACATAATTCGTTTTCAGTAAAGCTCCAATGACGCAATAGGTTTTAGGCTTTTACAGTGAAAGAAGGAGGCAAAACCCAAAGTCTTTTTTGTAGAGATTTTTGTTCGTTTCAAGTTTGCTTTCCATATTCAGCTTAAGCTGTACTCGTTTTAAGATTTATTTATTCGTTTATATAAGTGCCTATCGTATGATTGCCATGATTGTTTATTTAATTTTGATTGTTATTTAATTTAATAACATTTAATTATTTACTTTAATTATTATATAATTTGATTGTTAATTTTTAATAGTAATTTCTTCTTTTTTTTCTTAGTTTGAGTTATTGTAGGTTTCTATTTCTTCTGATCATAAGTTTAATATGGCCTTTACTTTTCTTTAGAAAGCTTATTTTTTCTTAAAGTTTTCTTAAAATTAATTTCTGTTCTTTTATTTGTGCCAAAGTTTCAAGTTTTCCGAATTCCTTATTTTTTTTTTTACTCCAAAATAAATTAGCAGTTTTGATAAGAAGTAATAAATTAAACTGAATATTGAATATATAGCGATATTAATTGCTGAAAGCTCACCAATAAAAGCTCAGTAATAATAAGCAACTTTTGTACTGTGCAACAGCACAGTACAACTTTTTTACTGTGCAACAGCCGTTGCACAGTAAATCAAAGTTAAAATGTAAATCACTAAGTCCAAATAATGGGCAGGTTTACACAAGTTACAATCCTTGCCCTGGTGACTAGGGAAGATCTCTCAATCCCTAAGCTATAGTAATTTGAATTTTGGACTATTTGAACAATGGCTATTTTGAAATTTTGATAAGATGCATCTGGAGAAAAAAAAGGCACAAGGAGAAGGGGGGGGGGGTCTTGTTACTTTTTAATCACTTTCGATTCTAAAAAACTTACAACTTAGATCAGTTACAATTCTCGTCCTGGGTACTATGGAGGATTTCTCAACCCCTAATTTATAGTAATTGAACTTTGGACTATTTTGAACGAAATGGCTATCTAAAAATTTTATCGAATGTATTCGGGGAAAAACACGTGAGGGGAGAGGGGTAGATACCCTTCGATCTCGTTTGGTGACTCTTAAAACGGTAACTTGATCTTTCAATTTCCAATCAAACGAGCCATCTCTGAAGTTTATGCGACCAACCCTTACATAAAACCTCATATGGCGTCGGTGCACAGCTTATACCACTTGCCCCCAGGCTCTGGGGGGATTTGTCGACCCTGGGATTTGTTATTTTATCTCTAATTATTTTGAATAAAAGAACAAAGTTTCCCTCGGATCTTTTTTTACTCTTAAAAAGTGAACTAGAACTTTCAATTTCCAATCAAATGAGTCCTCTCTGAAAGTTATACGAGCATCCCTTTCATAAGAACCATATATACCCCCAGGGCATAACTTACAACGCCCGGGCCCTGGGTAGTTGTGTCGACACCTGAGTTTTGTTAATTGACCTTTTTTTTTTTTTTTTTTTTTTTTTTTTTACAAAACTATCTCAAAATTTTCATCAGATGCATTCAGGGAAAAAAGGTGGTGGGGGGGGGCTAGTTACCCTCTGATCACTTTTGTCTCTTGAGAAGGACACTAGAAATTATGATTTCCAATCGAATAAGCCCTTCCAAAGTTTATACGATCATCCCTTCCATAAAAACCTTATATTCCTCCAAGGCATATTTTACAACACTTGCCTCTAGATTCTGGGGGAGGGCCTGTTTTATCCCTGGAGTTTTTGTTACATTATCTTTGGTCTATTTTGAATAAAATGGCTATATACAAAATTTGATTGGATGCAATAAGGGAAAAGAAGGCTGGGAGGGAGGGTTGATCATGCTATCTTATCGTTGGACTATTTCAAACAAACTGGCTATCTCAAAATTTTCATTTGATGCATTTGGGGAAAGGGTTTCTGTGTCAGGGGGAGGGGTAGATGCCCTCCGTTAACTTTTGACTCATATAAATGTATCATATAAACTATCAATTTCCAATCAAATGACCCGCCTTCGAAGTTTATACGACCACCCCTTATATTAAAACCTTATACGCCTCCGGGGTATAACTTAAAAAACACTTTTTTCTCTGATGTTTGAAATATTTAAAAATGGCCATCTCAAAATTTGTATCGGAAAGATTAGGGGGGAGGGGGGGAAGGGCAAGGTGGGCTAGTTTTGCTCGGATATCTTTTGACTCTTAAAAAGTGAACTAGAACTTTCAATTTCAAATCAAATGAGCGACCTTCGAAAATTATACGACCAGCCCTTAGATAGAACCTTACATGCCTCCGAGGCATAACTTAAAACACTTGCCCATGGGCTCTGGTGGGTTTTGTTGACCCCGGAGCTTTTGTTATCTGATGTTTGAACTATTTTAAAAAATGTCTATCTCAAAATTTGTATCGGATGGGTCTGGGGAAAAGGGGTTAGGGCAGGGGGAGAGGGTATTCGCCCTCGGATCTCTTTTGATTCTTAAAAGGAGATTTCCAATCAAATAAGCCCTCTCTGAACTTTATACGATCATCCGTTCTATAAGAACCATATATGCCCCCAGGGCATAATTTACAACGCCTGCCCCCAGGCCCTGGGGGGGGGGTTGTATCGACACCCAGGTTTTTCGTATCTAAGCTCTGAACTATTTTTTAACAAAATAGCGATCTTAAAAATTTTATCGGCTGGGTTTTGGGGAAAAAGAGTGTACGGGGGGGGGGGCTAGTCACCATCAGATCTCTTTTTACTCTTAATAACTGAACTAGAACTTTCAATTTCCAATCAAATGAGCCCTCTCTTAAGTTTATACGAGCATCCCTTCCATAACAACCGTATTTTACCCCAGTGCATAACTTAGAGTGCCTGCCCCCGGGCTCTGGGGTTTTGTCGACACTGGAATTTTGTTATCTGACATTTGAACTATTTATAACAAAATGACCACCACAAAGTTTTTATCGGATGCATTTGGGGAAAATGGGGTGTGGGGGGATAGTCGTCCTCCGATCTCTTTTGGCTCTTAAAAACTGAACAAGAAATTTTAATTTCCAATCAAATTAGACCTCTATGAAGGTAATATGAGTAGCCCTTCCATTTTAACCATATATGCCCCTAGGTCATAACTTACAACGCCTTCCTCCGGGCCCTGGGGTTGTATCGGCACCTGAGTTTCGTTATCTGACCTTTCAACTTTTTTTTTACAAAATGGCTATCTCAAAACTTTTATCGGACGGATTTGGGAAAAAGGGTCGTGGGGGGGAGGCTATTTGCCCTTCAATCTCTTTTGACTGTCAAAAAATGAACTAGAATTTTCAATTTCCAATCAAATGAGAACTCTCTCAAGTTTATACGAGCATCCTTTCCATAAGAGCCATTTATGCCCCCAGGGTATAACTTACAATGCCTGCCCTCGGGCCCTGGGGGGTTGTGTCAACCCCGGAATTTCTGTCAAATGATCTTTGAAAGTTTTTTTTTAACTATGATGTATCAGATGGGTTTTAGGAAAAAGAGCGTGGGGTGGCTAGTTGCCCTCTGATCTCTTATTACCCTTAGATAAGATAAGATAAGATATTTATTTCAAAAAAATCACTATCACAAGCCCTCAAAGGGCCGAATTCGGACTTCGGAGTCGACTAATAAAACAAACAAAGCAAAAAACACAAAGCTAATAATAATAAATAATCAAATTATGAGTCAAAAAAATAAATAAAAAAATATATAAGTCAGAAAAAAAGGAAAGGGGACAAAAAAGTATAATAACACAGAAATAAACAAGAAATAAACATATATATCCACAAATTAAAAGGGACACTAAAAAAAAGTCCAAAAACTCACAAAAAAAAGAACGAAGCATAAAACACATGAAAAACACATATGAATTAAAAGGGAAACTAAACCAAAACAGCGGGAGGCAAGCAAATTAGTGTAACGACCTAAAGCACCTCACAAAAAAAGAAAGGGGGGGGGGAGAAACTAGTTGGCTATTTTATTTATTTTTTCTGTGATGAAGGGGACGAAGGTTTTTTCATATCTGGAAGTAACGCAGCGAATGGGAGACAAAACTGGGATAGGCTCAGAAACAGCTCAAGGCTGTCGTAATCTGGATGGTGAGTGACGTTTGGGGAAAATACTTGCCGTCCGAGGGTTCGTTATTGCATTTTTTGAAAAACGGAGGCACAACGACGACCTCCTTCGCTCAAGGGTTTCCAAACTGGCTTTTTTTAGGAGCAGAGAGTAAGGCACCTTGCCTTCTTTGAAAATTATTCGCAAGGCTCTTTTTTGGATTGACTCAATTTTGTCTGATTCTTCACGGGAGATGCCAGGGTGCCAAACTGGACAAGCATATTCAAGATGCGGACGGACAAAAGACGTGTACAACCTTAAGGAGTGAGAAGGGGGACGCTATATTTATTTAGGAGCTTAAGGAGGACGATAGACGCATTAGATTTATGGATGATATCTTTAACGTGGATATCCCACTTTAAATTTGAAGAAATTGTGACTCCAAGTAATTTAACCGAGGATGCATAAATTTCAGGAGGGATAGGATTAAGAAAACAGGGCGAGGATTTGAGGAAACAAATCGGCATTATCATGGACTTAGAGGGGTTTACGGTCATATCTAGGTCCAAAGCCTCACTTCCAATTTCATTGAGAATACTCATAGGGTCACTTAGTAAATTTCTGAAGCAACTTTCAACAATCGTTAGGTCATCAACAAATTTCCAACGGTCTGGAACTTCCTTCGCAAGGCTGTTAACCATGACTGAAAAAAGGAGGGGGCCTAGGAGAGTTCCTTGGGGTATGCCATTGTAGATAGGGAGAGGATTTGAGTAATGGTTCTGGTATTTAACCACCTGTGATCTATTTGTTAAAAAGGAGGCAACCAATTTTACCAGTAAGGGTTCGATATTGAACTCGCTTTCTAGTTTCTCAATTAAAATATTGTGGTTAACAAGGTCAAAGGCTTTCTGAAGGTCAATAGAAATTAAGTTTAGCCAGGAATTAGGTTTTTCGAGGATTTTCCCGATGTGGTCAATAAGAGAAACGAGGTAGTGGGAAGTAGAAGTTGATTTTAGGTTTCCAAATTGTTTCAGGTCAGTAAGAGGTAGGATTTTTTCCTTTAGCAAATCTGCAAGGAATCCTTCATACAATTTTGAAAAAATAGGAGTAAGCGAAATAGGTCGAACGCCATCAAAGCCAGGCTTTCCGTTTTTCTTTTTCAAAGGGGTAATAAAACCCTGTTTCCAAATTGTTGGAATTTGCCCAGACTTAGTAATTTCGTTAAACAGGACAGACAAGGGCTTAGACAGGAAATCACCGAAGGCTCTAATAAGAGGAAATGGGATATCCAAAGGACAAACACTTGTCTTTCTTAGTTTATCAATTCTTCTTTCAATCTCAGACGGGGAAACAGTCGGGAAAAGAGGGGATGGGGCTCCTGTTGATAATTGGATTGGCAATGCTGGAAGGCTCTGGACAATGGAAGCGAGAAATTTATTTAGACTATTTGCAGTAACATCAGGGGGCTCTGGTAAGTTGAAATTAAGCTGGTCAAGACTCCTGCCAAATAGCTTTTTAACCTCGGAATACCAGTTTTTTGGCTTATTAGTGAACAATTCTTCGATCTTATTTTTGTAGTATGATCGTGCCAATTTACGAATTTCTCTTTTAATTGATTTTCTTAATATATTGGCTTGATCGAGTTTACCATTCTTAAACAGCTTCAATTTGGTTCTAATTAGTGTTTTTATTGTTTGATTAGTAAAGGGTTTGTCACTTGAGCACCTTTTAAACCTTTTTTCTGGGAAACAAATTTGATATTTATCAATTAGCTTTTTATGAAACGTGGCTGTTTTCTCATCAAGGTTTTGTAAGCTATAAATGTCGGACCAATCTTCAGTGCTCAGCCACATACCAAAAGAAAGAAGACCAGAATTTTGAAGGGGGCGGTAAGTGCTATAAGTCTTTGAGAAAGTATGCTTAAAAGTTGAGGAGGGGGACAAAAGAATGGAAAGATGATAACTCCCACCTAATGGGGGCAAAGTTGAGGGAGGGGTGTAAAAATTATACATATTAGTTAAAATAACATCAAGAGAGGTATTTCCCCGAGTCGTCGGTGTTTTAACAATTTGCTTTACTTTAAGTGAAGCACACAAGGAATCCATTTTAAGGTCATTGGCATCGCCAACTAAAAAAAGGCCAGCATTGGGGTACTTAGAAATAACAAAATCAGCACTTGCCTGTAATTGCTGGATAAAATTACGTTTTGACTCGATATTTTGATTTGGGGAGTAATAGAAAACAGCTATTACAATAATACTAAATGGACGAGGGAGTACTTTTGGTCTAACACTTAGCCAGAGGATTTCATCATACTCGGATAAGTTAGGGACTAGAATAACCTTTGGGTAAAGGTGACTCTTAGTAAAAAACAGAACTCCGCCACCTTTTTTCCCGAGTGGGTGGTCTGAAGGACGGAGTTTAATAAACTCTGAATAATTTGTCAGGTGTAGGGACCCTGGGTCATGGGATTGAACTTCAGTAACAGCTATAATATCTATCAAATGTGATTCTGAAACCACCTCGAGTTCAGTAAGCTTTTCAAAATTAAGACTTTCAGCATTAGTAACTAAAAGCTTAGGAAAAACAAACCGATTGGGGAATCGCGACAGGGAAACTTGATGGGTTTGAGAATTTCCTGGGGGGTAGGGTTTTAATTTAATTTTATTATGCTTTGGAGAAGAAAGGTAAGAGAAGGATTTGCTTTGGGGATTTGGATGTGGGGGGACGGGCAAGGATATGGACGAAGCACGAGGACTTATTATATGACAATTATTGGACGGAAAAAGTCTCAGACCTGAGTCACGTTTACAGGGTAGGCACGAAGGATAAAACGAATGGGCTGGGGTTTCGTAAGGTGCTGGGAAAGGGGGGCTGGGTGGGAATAGTGATTCATGTCCGTCAAGAAATTGCTGGTTTGCGGCGGAGTAGGGAGGGTATGGGGCAGCATACTGTAAGGGGGAAGGAAATATGACTTCTGTATACGGAGAGGGAGAGGAGATAACAAGGGGTAAGGAGGGGGAGTATGTAATCGGGAAGGGTTTATTAATTGTTGATCTGAGAATGCAGGGGGATAAGAATGAAAGTCGACAGGAACCTGACCAAGGGGAGGAGGGGGTCGTGAGTGCCTTCGACGCTGCCCTAAAAAAGGTTGGGTTTTAAACCTACCCCCCGCGTCTGATGATACATGAGCAAAATTACACGACTTAAAATGCTTAGTAGATTTAGCAGGATTAAGGTGGCTTCTGGGCAGCCCAGTTTTGTGGAGCCTACTACGACCTTTAATTGGCGATTCAATATGAGCTTTTGTACAGCCAAAGCACCTTCCACTTGAAAACTTTTTACAAATATCAACATGGGGGTATTTACACAGATTATTTGTACAACGGCTAAAAACAAAAAATTTACAAATGTGTAAATATTTACAATTATTAGAATACATCTACTATCTAAGAAGTTAAAACACACATTAGGTTTCTTACGCGTAAAATCATTAAGCTCATTTTTTTGAATATTTGATTGCATTGTGTAAGGATTTCCGCTTGTCAGTTCAACTGCATTGTCACTTTTCAAAGATGTGTCGTTAACACTGGATTTCAACAATAAGTTATCTTCGGTTGAAGCGAGGTCAGTATGATTAGGTTGCGTAACCTTTTTAATCCCTTGAGAAAATTCTGACGAAGGAAGTTCACCAGCCCTTGCTTGATGAACCGAAGAATTTTGGTAATGAATATTTGCGGAAGTATCAGCTAAATGAGGAATTCTGGGCTGTGTAGGGGAATTTAAAGTATGTAAAGCTTCAACAATTGCGAGCTGAAAACCGACTTTTAACAATTTGATTTCTTTGTCCTTGAAGAGATTACTATTCTGGCGCTCGTAAAGATCAGACAAGCTATCATAAAGAAATTCGAGATTAATAATCCGTTTCTTGAGATTGACGATTTCTGCATCTTTTTTTAGGCAATCTTCACAGGTATGGGGCTCAAACACACTAGCCTTTTTTGCATTGCACGTGACTTCATCTTTACTGGAGCAAGAAATTTGTGGGGTAATTTGGGGTTGATGGTAGGTGGTAATTTTTGCAGAATCAATCGATCCAGGGGAACTATTTTTATCATTATTCGAAACAAGAGGTACGGATGGGGAATTAACAATACCAATTGGAATGATCACTTCCAGTTGATTATCCTTGGAATTAGTTGAATTTTCTTCAATAGAAATAAGGTGAGGCTTTTTAACCTCGGGTGGTTGGATCACTTCAGGTTGGTTATCGTTGGTAATAATCTCGTCATTTACGACCATTGTTGATCGGCACTGTACGCATAACCATTTAGGGTTTTTTAGGCGACTACTTTTTGTGATGCCAGCACAAGCTGGGTGCAACCATGCATTGCACTTAGAACACTGGAATGACCCAGTTCCACATTTTCTGTAGCAATCATTACAAGGATGGGACATTCTAGGCTAAGGAACAAAAACGAGACACAGACCTTGAATTGGAAACTATATCTTCAACTGAAACCTGGTTGCCTAAGCCAGGATTAGCACTGTTACTTGCTAGAGAAAAGTTCAACAAGGCTGATCTCGCGTCTTCACTTAAAAATCACAGGTGTCATTTGTTAAAAAAAATACGTCTTGACAGGCCAACCGAACTAAGACTTTCAATTTTCAATCCAATGAGCCCTCTCTGAAGTTTATAGGAGTATCCCTTCTATAAGAACCATGTATGCCCCCAGGGCATAACTTGCAACGCCTGCCCCCGGGTCCTTGGGGGTTTTTGTTGATATCGGAGTTTTGTTATATGATCTTTGAACTATTTTTTTTACAAAATGGCTATCTCGAAATTTTTATCGGATGCGTTTGGGATAAAAGAGCGTGAGGGGGTGGAGGTAGTTGCCCTCCGATCACTTCTGACTCTTTTACTGACGTTGCCTTTGCTATAGGCAACGTCTAGCGTTGCCTATGATTTTTTTTTAATTATTATTATTCTATATTTATTTTTAATATCTCTTTTTTTTTATTGTTCTGTGTTTGTGTTTATTTCAGTGATGATTTGATTCGTTGTATAATTCAGTAATTATGTACTGGTTGCGTTTTTATGGCACTTGGTACCTACCAAGTGACATATAGCGATCGCAAATTCTGTCGGTCTGTCTGTTCCGGTTTTGCTACTTTAGGCACTTCCAGGCAACAAAGGACGATGAAATTTGGAAATTTGGAAAAAATTGAAAGCGTATCAGAAACTAGACCAGATTAAATTATAAATTGTCATTTCCCCGATTTGACCATCTGGAGGGGGGGGGGTAAATCGGAAAAATTAGAAAAAATTAGGTATTCTTAACTTACGAAGGAGTGATTGGATCTTAATGAAATTTGATGTTTGGAAGGATATCGTGTTTAAGAGCTCTTTTTTTAAATCCCGACTGGATCCGGTGATATTGCGGGGGAGTGGGGGGTCTAAAATCTTGGAAAACACTTAGAGTGGAGGCATCGGGATTAAACTTGGTGGGAAAAATAATCACAAGCCCTAGATAAGTGATTGACATAACCGGAATGGATCCGCTCTCTTTGGGGGAATTTTGGGGGGAGGGCTAATTCTAAAAAAATGAAAAAATGAGGTATTTTTAACTTACGAAGTAGTGATCGGATCTTAATGAAATATGATGTTTGGAAGGACATTGTGTTTCAGCTTTTATTTTAAATTCCGACCGGATCCGGTGTCATTGGGGGGGGGGTCCTGAAATCTTTGAAAACGCTTAGAGTGGAGGGATTGGGATGAAACTTGGTGGGAAAAATAAGTACAAGTCCTAGATACTTGATTGACATAGGATCCGCTCTCTTTGGGGGAGGTTTTTTTTTGGGGGGGGGGGAGGTTAATTCTAAAAAAAAACTATAAAAAATGAGGTATTTTTAACTTACGAAGGAGTGATCGGATCTTAATGAAATTTCATCTTTGGAAGGACCTCGTAACTCAGAATTCTTATTTTATATTCTGACTGGATACAGTGTCATGGGGGAGGGGACCAAAAATCTTGGAAAACCCTTAAAGCGGAGAGATCAGGATGAAACTTGGTGGGAAGTCCAAGATATGTGACGGAAATAACCGGACCGGATCCGCTCTCTTTGATGGAATTGGGGAAGTGGGGGGGGGGGTGATTCAGAAAAAAATGAGGTATTTGTAACTTACAAACGGGTGATCAGATCTTAATGAAATTTGATCTTGATCTTTAGAATGATCTTGTGCTTTAGAATTCTCATTTTAAATCCCGACCAGATCTGGTGACATTGGGGGGATCTGGAGGGGGAAAACGGAAATCTAGAGTAGAGAGATTCGGATGAAACTTGTTGGGAAAAATAAGCACTAGCTATAGATATGTGATTGACATAATTGGAACGGATCCGTTCTCTTTAGGGAAGCTAGGGGTTGTTAATTTGGAAAAATTAGAAAAATTGAAGTATTTTAACTTAAGAACGGGTGATCGGATCTTAATGAAATTTTATATTTAGAAGGAACTCATGTCTCAGAGCTCTTATTTAAAATCCCGACCAGATCTGTTGACATTGGAGGGTGTTGGAAGGAGAAACCGGAAATCTTGGAAAAAGCTTTTAAATGTCTTAGATACCTGATTGAAGTAACCGAACTAAATCCGCTCTCTTTGGGGGAGTTAAGGGGTGGGGTTCAGTGCTTTGGCGAGTTTGGTGCTTCTGGACGTGCTAGGACGATTAAAATTGGTAGGCGTGTCAGGGAGCTGCACAAATTGACTTGATAAAGTTGTTTCTCCCGATTTGACCATCTGAGGAGCTGAATGGAGAGCAAAAATTAGAAAATTGACGTATTTTTAACTTACGAGTGGGTGATCGGATCTTAATGAATTTTGATATTTAGAAGGCCCCCGTGACTCAGAGCTCTTATTTTAAATCCCGACCGGCCTTAAGCTTCTGATTTTCCTTTTAAAGCAACCTATTGATTTTTAGAATTTTGCCAGAGCTCATACCATATGAGCTCTTGGCTCTTCTGATTTCGTCACAAGTGTCAAATGAGCTCTTAGATCTTTTTAAAACATATTTGTGCTTTGTTTGTTACCGGTTGTTAAGCCAGCATGAATTATATTTAATTAGGATGTCGTCCAATCCAAACACATAGATTGGTCCTTATGGGCTTTCGACTCTTGGATTTCTTGATCGGTTAGGGTTCGCTGGACTTCCTTCCATACTGACATGCTCTCATCCACTGGGCCTTTTCCTTTATTCCACATCTCTGAAAGGCCACAAAGGTTGAGTATATTTTTGACCTGATTTCGCCACAAAGGATGTCTACCGTCCTTCAAACTCTCCAAATAAGCTGACTTAAGAAGCCGAACTTCAGATAGCCTAATTGTTTTCTCCCAGAATTTTACCGTTCTAACTAATCTAACACTCCTCAAAGCGGAAAGCCTCAAATCTCCTTTCAATACCACTGAACTAAACGAATCCTTCAAGCCTAAAATTCCCTTTAAATATCTTAGATGAAATACTTCTTACTTAGTGGCTTTACCGAAACCCCAAACTTCAGACCGCCAATGTAGACTAGAAACTACTTTTGTCTGGAACACTTTTCGGAATCCTCATAGGAGCTAGCTGGCCTAAATTACCTCTCAAAAACATATTTGTTAATCAATTACCCCTTAAATCACAATCTTGTACATGCCTAAACATTCTCTTTAGCGCGCTAAAACTTAAAACCCAGATGAACAAATTCCTCTTTAACCTCTAACATCACTCCTCCAAAATCAAATCAACCTCAGAATCTACCTCCCCTTTGCTCCCAAATACTAAATCCCTAAATCCTTCTTTTCTAAATTTTATTTCATTACATCTAATTGCTTCTGAAGATTCTCTCCACCATTAGAGCTATATCATGCGTAAATAACGTACATGATAGTGTAAACCAATCCAAAGATAAATAAGGGAATCCATTACTTTTCATAAAACTCTAAATCATTAACAAACAAGGAGAAAAGCTTAGGAGATGAAGTACATCCTTGTTTCACACCCAAATGAGATGTAACCAGCCTAGAAAATTTTCTCATAAACTTCACAACAAACTTCATCCTCCGATACATATCAGCTAGGACCTCTAGAAAATAATACAGCAAGCCTGTTTTTAACAGACTTTAAAATTAACAACCTCCTATATGCTGAGTCAAAAGCACTTTTCAGGTCTAAAAGAGCCACAAATAGTCATAATTAGTTACAAATTTATAAATAGCTAAATAAATAGCTACAAATTTCCTTCTCAATATTTCCAAAGTAAAAATATAGTCAACGGTGATGAAGGTTGATCTGAATCCCGCTTGCACCGGACTGAGTATTTCCTCCTTATCAAACCAATCTCTAAGCCTAAATTTCAAAACATTGCAAAATAGTTTACTTACCACATTCCCCATAAAGATGTACCTTTCATGTAACTTTTTATTACCTTTCTTAAGGTAATAGATAAATATATCATAAATATATATATATTAAATATAAACATAATAAATATATACACAAACAATTATTGCTCGTTTAAAGAAAGTTGATAGATAATACGTATTTAAATATACAACAAGTCTTTTTTTTTAGCTAATGAAAATGGAGGAGGAAATGATGGCAATTAATGAGCAACGCAATGAACTTGACTTTCACACATTGACAGAATTCAGTCTTGCTGAACAGCCGTCCAGAAGTGAGATTAGTGTTGATGTTCAACTATCAAGAGCCTTTAGTTATTTCTTTCCAGAATTCAGTCTTGATGAACAGCCGTCCAGAAGTGAGATTAGTGTTGATGTTCAACTATCAAGAGCCTTTAGTTATTTCTTTCCAGAATTCAGTCTTGCTGAACAGCCGTCCAGAAGTGAGATTAGTGTTGATGTTCAACTATCAAGAGCCTTTAGTTATTTCTTTCCAGAATTCAGTCTTGATGAACAGCCGTCCAGAAGTGAGATTAGTGTTGATGTTCAACTATCAAGAGCCTTTAGTTATTTCTTTCCAGAATTCAGTCTTGCTGAACAGCCGTCCAGAAGTGAGATTAGTGTTGATGTTCAACTATCAAGAGCCTTTAGTTATTTCTTTCCAGAATTCAGTCTTGATGAACAGCCGTCCAGAAGTGAGATTAGTGTTGATGTTCAACTATCAAGAGCCTTTAGTTATTTCTTTCCAGAATTCAGTCTTGATGAACAGCCATCAAGAAGTGAGATTGGTGATGAAAATGGTGAAGTTTTACTCTCAAGAGCCTTTAGATATTAAAGAGAATTTTAGATATATTTTTAAACATGTTATGGCCACCCCATAGTTTAAGTTCTTCTTATCAATCGTACAGTCGTAATTGGCGACAAACAGTTTTGTTTTACATTGACCTAAATGATATATTTCAAGCTTGCTAAACAAAAACCATCAATATACGTAACTTATAAGTGATACATCGACTCTGTGTAGCAATAGTCACCACCATGAAAGCTTAAGAAACGATATATTGTGAATGCTAAAGTCTTAAAGCTCTTTAAAATACATCTCATCTAAATTCAACGCGTTTCAAGTGTTTGAGCAACCTTTCCTAAAGAATTAGTTTGAGGAATCTTTCCTAAAGAATTAGTTTGAGCAATCTTTCCTAAAGAATTAGTTTGAGCAATCTTTCCTAAAGAATTAGTTTGAGCAATCTTTCCTAAAGAATTAGTTTGAGCAATCTTTCCTAAAGAATTAGTTTGAGGAATCTTTCCTAAAGAATTAGTTTGAGGAATCTTTCATAAAGAATTAGTTTGAGCAATCTTTCCTAAAGAATTAGTTTGAGCAATCTTTCCTAAAGAATTAGTTTGAGCAATCTTTCCTAAAGAATTAGTTTGAGCAATCTTTCCTAAAGAATTAGTTTGAGCAATCTTTCCTAAAGAATTAGTTTGAGCAATCTTTCCTAAAGAATTAGTTTGAGCAATCTTTCCTAAAGAATTAGTTTGAGGAATCTTTCCTAAAGAATTAGTTTGAGGAATCTTTCCTAAAGAATTAGTTTGAGCAATCTTTCCTAAAGAATTAGTTTGAGCAATCTTTCCTAAAGAATTAGTTTGAGCAATCTTTCCTAAAGAATTAGTTTGAGCAATCTTTCCTAAAGAATTAGTTTGAGCAATCTTTCCTAAAGAATTAGTTTGAGCAATCTTTCCTAAAGAATTAGTTTGAGCAATCTTTCCTAAAGAATTAGTTTGAGCAATCTTTCCTAAAGAATTCTGATGAAAAGTAGAACTGTAGTGTAAAAAATGAGGTTGAGGAAGAGGCCGTCTCCCTCATATACCGTACGTAATAATTTTTGTTCATTTGAAGTTTTAAATGTGCATTTTAGTTTTAGCTGAATAAAAAGCTTTGTATATTTAATTTCGGAATATTTTTAGATTAAGCCAGGCAATCCTCTTCCCTACCTGCCCTTCTCCGTATAAATATCCCCTGGAAAGTTCCTCCAGAATTTTTCTTCTGCGTGGAAGAATCCCCCCACAGTATACTACCCCCCCCCCAAAAAAAAATAATTCTCATGTTTCCCAATAACAAATGCTATGTACGAACAATGGGCGAATTGTCATCCCAAAAGGCATAGTTATTGGACTTTCCAGCTATGCTGAATCATATAGATGTATCAGGATTATTCTCATATGTCTGTGGGAAAAATAAGGACGTGGAAGGGGGACTAGTCCTCCAACTAGGCAACTAGAGATACGCAACAGAGGGATTTTCATTAAGGCCAATTGACCTATTTTGAGAACGTTCACCCTTTTTTTTGTAAATCAGGCAAATTTTCTCAGGGTCGTGATTTGATGGGTGCATTAAAATTGATGACGATAGTATATTTAGAATCGGCATAAAAAGCCAATTCTTTTGTATTTCTATTGCTATCGCAGCTCTGTTCTTTAAGAGTTTTGGAAACAATTGGAACAATTGGACTAACTTTCACTCGTAAAAGTTTCAACTTAATTCTATTAACCGGTCACTGTATATTTGGTTGAAATATCAAGAATTTTGACAGGTAATAAATATCACAGGCAAAACTTGGCATTTATGTTGATATGACAAAAACTTTGTTGATATGAAAAAAAGCATTTATATGAGGAATAATTGCTAGCAGTAATGAAAAGTTTAGTAATTTAATTATGAATTATTATAAGGACCGTGAAAAGACCTGAAACATCCAAGCTCAAAGTACTTCTACCGCTTCACATTCATATATATATATATATATATATATATATATATATATATATATATATATATATATATATATATATATATATATATATATATATATATATATATATATATATATATATATATATATATTCTATTTTCACTTTGTAATAAAATATTTTTAAACTGTTATATATTTTTTTCATTTTAAGTACAAATTGAAAGCTAGTTTTGTCTTAGAATCTTGGAGTGATATCTCAATGATACTTACTTGGCGTAGGTTAGGCGAATAAACTCTTATGGGGAATGCATTTACAAACCCAAACTGGAGTTTTGATCTTTTGAAGACAAACATTTTTAATTTTCAGATCCTTATTGGATTACCAATAAGTTGAATAGTAAATAGGCTGGATTTCAATAAGGCATCTGAATCAAACAGTTTGTGGTTACGAACTGTATGTAAGGAATAACCCGGCTCAATATCAATCGAAACTCTAAAAAAGGGAATTTTGATACCAGTAGATGCATCAAAAGAATTCAATTTTTCTGCTAAGTTTCATCACGTACCCATCAAAATTTATGAGCCTGAGAATATTTTGCTAATTTTCGAAAAAAGAAAGAAACACCCCCTTAAAAGTCATAGATTCTTAATGAAAATAACACCACCAGATTTAGCGTATTAGAGAACCATATTGTAGAGGTTTCTACCTCCTATCTGCAAAAATGTGGAATTTTGTATTTTTGCCAGAAGAAAGATGACGGACGTGTGTTTTTTTTTTTTTCCAGGAGTGATCGTATCGACATGGTGGAACTAGAATATCGCGAGAGGGCTCATTTGAACGGCAATTAAAAGTTGTAGTCCCTCTTTAAGTGACAATATATATATATATATATATATATATATATATATATATATATCTATATATATAAAAATAAGTTGTCTGTCTGTGTGTCTGTCTGTCTGTCAGGTGACGTCATGTTTCTGTGTCGACTGACGTCATGAAGTTAGTTGTCGTCATTTTTGCTATGACGGTGACGTCATTAATGGTATTTAAGACATTTGTTCACGGAAAAATGTTTAATTGTAAAATGACTGAAGAACCTACAATGGCAACAGCCGAGGAAGCTGCTCAAAGAGTTTATGCCAAAAAACTTGCTGCTGATAGAGAAAGTAAGAAAAGAAAGCGTTCCGAGGAATCACAAGAACAGCAAGAAAACAGGCTTGCGGCTAAAGAACGCAAAACCGCGCAGTTAGATGAAAATCCACCTGGACAGCGAGAGTCAAAACATATCAAAACTGAAAATGATAGCGATGATGATTGGGTTTGGGATTTTGACTTGGATAAGGTCATCAATGCCTACCAGATTTAAGTTAAAAAAAAACAAAGGTTCGTCGATATGTACTTCATAGTGACGCTGAAAAATAAAGAAGAAAAAGAAAAAAGGTAAAAAACTAAAAAAAAACTAAAAAGAAAAAACACTCAAAGAGAAATTACAGACCGGGACACAAATGACGACCGAGACAGAGGGAATATAAGTGACGACCGGGAACCTCAAAAAGAAATTACAGACTGGGACACCCGGACACAAATCACGACCGGGACACAGGGAATATAAATGACAACCGGGACACAACTACAACGGGGACGCCGGGGGCACAGGCGGGATATATAAATGACGACCGGGACACAGGGATTGTTCGAATAGAAATTACAGACCGGGACACAAATGACGACCGGGACACCGAGACACAGGGAATATAAATGACGACCGGGACACTCAAAGAGAAATTACAAACTGGGACACCGGGACACAAATGACGACCGGGACACAGGGAATATAAATGACGACCGGGACACAGGGACACATCATTAGAATAATGAGGTATAGATCTGAATGCGGATTGTTTTTCCCATGGACAATTATATGTTGCATGTTCAAGAGTCAGTAAACCTGACAATCTATTTATATGCACAGACAATGGGACAGCGAAGAATGTTGTATATTCGCATGTTTTACGTAGTTAAAAACATATATTTATATCTATCTCTATTCACAGGTGGGACACAGGGACACAACTACAATGGCGCGTAACTAATATGGCGCGTAACTAATATGGCGCGTAACGACTTACGCGCGCGGTGGGGCTTGGGGGGGCGCGAAGCGCCCCACCAACTAGGTGGGGTGGCGCGAAGCGCCACCCCAACAGCTAGTATATGTATAGATATATATATATAGATATATATATATATATATATATATATATATATATATATATATATATATATATATATATATATATATATATATATATATATATATATATGTGTGTGTGTGTGTGTGTGTGTGTGATTTTCTAAGGTGGAACCCACTCGAGGTGGTACTAGGGTGTAACCATAAAATTTACGCGCTATCCTCCATAAACTGTTAGATGGTATTGTTGATTTTTCGACATTAGCACTAGTTTTCAGTCTTATAAGTTACCTTTTGTCGTGACCTGTATCATTGACAACTTTTAGAGTGTCAATACGGTGTCGAAATCTGAGTATATTCAGTTGAAAATAGACAGTTTGTCTCATCGGTCTAAAATACAAAACATGGGAAGGAGCTTTTCAAAACTCAGCTAATTTGCCTTCTAACAGAGCCTTCGGTTACAAACAAAGACCTTTTGCTTCTTCTTTCCATATTTGTTTTTTCAAAGTACGGTAAAAACGGGATACTGTCCCACTAATACAAAATATTCAGGCGAATAATAATTGCCAAGATGTATTCAAGCAATAATCATAAAAAATAATATTAAAAGAGAAAAAGGAAAAAAAAGATTTGCTTCTATTATTTTCCTAATAAAAAACAATCCCTTGCTGAAAATTGGATATAATCCGGCTACTTTTTGACGGTGTGTTCACCTGGGAAAGGGCTCACGGGAGGCGTGTGCCTCAGATTTTGAAAAATATGTTTTATCCTACCCCTTAGATATACAGGGATTGACACCATTGATTTTTGAATGCTGCTTAAGTACATACTTTTATTGTCTTATAATTTGTATTTAAGCATGCTTCAATTTGTTTATCTTGAAGAAATCCCCGTTTATGGCAATTTTTAAAATGCTTCGTTATTCCCTGTATTTATACAAAAATTTTAAAAGCTCTTTTCTTCATTGAAAATGTCAAGTTTCGCACTTGTACGAGTTTGTTTCGAGTCTATGTATGAGCAAAACAACTTTAAAGTAAAAATTAATAATAACATAAAAAACTAAGCGAATTTAATTTCCCCCATTGACCGATATATTTCACTGATTGAATGGACTCCACTTGGATTCTTAATGACCATTCTATTTTAGGCTATTGAAGATGTTAGTATTATGCCCTGGTAAATTCACCAAACACTATTAATTAGCCCTCCAAATGCATGCATTATCTCTCAATGACTTTTCTAACACTAAATGCTTTCGTAACTGTCTTACCTTACAGTCCTGGGTTGAATCAGAAACGAAGATTGCTCGACCTTTAAAATGAAACAGCTCATTGAATACAAATAAAACAACGAAACAGCCATAACAGTGAGCAACTCATTTATCCATTTTCGCTCTCAAAAATCATAACATTGAATTCTTTTTTGCTGAATATTGGGCACCAGAGACAGCACAGTAGAACTACAGCCCATATAAAAAATCATGGGACTTCAACCAATTATATGTTTTTCCCTCGCCACTTGTTATGAGTCTTCTTTGATGTTGGGTGTACACTTCGTTAGAAGTTTTGTGTGTCAGATCATCTGCTGGCTCAAAATGATTAAAACAATTTGTTTTTGGGGTAAGACCCCAGACATTGGCCAAAGAATTTTGGGCAAATATTGCCTATAGATAGTAGTGGTTAAGTGGGCATCATTTGCTGCTTTCCATTAAGAGTACATTTACAGCCCACATCCTGTTAGACAAATACGCACGATCGATTAACTCATACTTTTAGGTCTCCAGATAGCTAGGAGCAGAACCATATCCAGGGGAGGGGGTAGACCTCCCCCCCCCCGAATTTTCTGTTCGGGTTCGCAAAAATAAATAATAAAAATGAATAAAAATTTTACCCTTCCACACAAAAATTCTGGATACAGACTTGAACAGGATGCTCTACAATGCGGTATATTTGGTAGTGTTTCGGTACAACCAAATTGCCTTGTATATTTTGGTTTTACTTGCTCCTTTTCCCTCGGATATCGGTCGTCGTATCCAGGACCATTACCCTTCTAGGGGCTAAAATAACTTCAATAATATGAAAGTTGCAACTTGGAATGTTACGACGTTAAAAAACAATATCGTATCGATATTGAACAAACGAATTCGGATAATTCAGACTGGACTTATCAGGAGTTTCAGAAACACATATCCACGGGATAGGAAGCATGAAATGAGGTGAAACAGAGTTACTTTAATCAGGCAGACCGAATGGGGTACATAAACAGGGAGTAGAACTCATGATGAACAGGGAAGCTGCTAAGTTTTGTATAGATTGGAAATGAATTAATTATAGAATACTAATCGTTCATTTTATGACTAAACATTGCAGGATATCAATTATAGTAGCATATACCCCTGCAAAGTGGACTGACGAAGATAGTATTGACTCAGATGAATTTTGTTTATCCTTACAGGAACAAATGGATCAAGTCTCAGGTAGAAATATGGCATTTTTATTAGAAGATTTTGGCACCCAGGTATCCTAACCTAGGTGAATTTGGTGTAGGAAAAAGAAACAGTAATGGCTACAGACTGCTGCAGTTTTAAAGGTGTAACATTCTAGTGCACTGCTTCAGTTAAGATGGGAAATGAGGTTAGCAGCTGGTTTCTTATTTTATCGGGGGCTAAGCAGGGTTGTGTCCTATCCCCCTTTACGTGGATCATTTTGATGTACTTTATCTTAAGGAGCAAGGAAAAGGCTATGGAAGAACACAACTTTCCTGGACTTAGATTATGCTGATGATCTAAGCATTCTCGATGAATGTTGTTAGCAAAATGTATAATCTTTCTTAAGTTTAGCGAATTCAGGGTGCTAGAATTGGTTTGAAAATTAAAATTAAGAAGTCTAAGTCACAAAGGCTAGAAAAAAGTAAAGATGAAAAGGTGACATTGGTTAACAAAAAGATTGATAAACTGGACAGCTTCATTTACCTTTGCAGTACTAATAGTTAAGACGGTGGGAGCAGTGAAGATGTTGAAAGTGGAATAGTCAAGACTCACGTTTTTTTTTCAGTAGAAAAAAGTTTGGGAAAATAGGAAGATAAGTCTGTGAACCAAGATTAGAATGTGGGAAACTACAGTGATGACAATGGTCAGAAATGGTTCTGAAGCGTGGGTGTTCTGGAAAATGGTCGAAGCATTACTAGATGTTTTCTAGAGAAACCGCTTACAGATTGTTTAAGGTACCCGGCTGACTGGCCGTATTTATTACATTAGGCTGTACGAAAAATGTAGTTCAATCTCACTTTCTAGGGCTATAATGAAAAAAAAGTTTAGATGGCTAGGGCACGTTCTGCGGATGGAGGATGGCGATTTGTCGAAGATTTTCCTATCCGGCCAACCTTTCTAAAGCTAAACGGAAAGCAGATCATCCGTGGCTGGGGTGGGGGGATGTCGTAAAGAGAGATATGTCGGAAATGGAAACTTCCTAGGAGGGTGTGACGAGGGAGGTTCTGAATAGATTAGGATTTAGGAGAAGTGTGTGCAGCTGCTTTGGCTATAGGCGGCTTGGTGCTGCGGTAAGTTGTTAGTAGTAGTAGTTTATTTTTCAATTATTCTTTTACCATATTTTTGTTGTTAATTGCTATTTAGAGAAGTGGTTCTTTAATTGTATTAATTAAAAAAAAAACTTTTCCCACGGAAAAGTTTTTCTAAGAAAAGTAAAGAACTACATGAAACCAAAAATGAGCAAAGATAGTATCAAATAATCTAACAAGCGTAAAAATACTACGAATCCCCATCAATAAATAAATGAAACCCAAAACGAACAAGAGTACAATAAATCCACGAGTCAAACTCAAAGCGAGCAGAGTTTAACATGAATAGGACTTTGAGCCCCATTGTCTTCTAAAGAAAAGAACTTAATTTGCAGTTTACTAAAAAAAGAAATCCAAATGAATGTGCATTGTGCATATACACATGCTGATATTTATCCCTTAAAATCTTAATATTTTTTTGTATATTACAGTTATAAAAGTGAAAACATTAAAAATTTTCTTTTTTTTCTTTTTGGGTTTCATATATTTATTGATGCTGATTTGTGGTAGTTTTACGCTAGGTAGATTATTTATTCTATTTTTACTCATTTTTGGGTTAGTGGAGTTCTAAACTTTTCTTTGAAAAAATCACTCCGTGGAAATTTTTTTTTATATATTTTTTATCAGTTTTTGTTTGTCTTATATTGAGTTAGTCTTTTTCAGGGAAAAATAAAATAATAGTTTAAATGTTCTCGGTTTTTTAAGAGCTTATAGTTTGGCCTGCTATTTGTATGCTGGAAAAAGTTTTTCAACAATTTTTAACAAAATGTACACTTTTGAAATTCTTGACACAAATTGTTGCGTCTAGTTGACCTGAAACATAAAACTTAATACCATTCCCAAAAGATTCTACCCATAATCTTTGACAATCCAAGTTGTCAACGATTATGGGTACACTTACACTATGAATACGCTTACACACTTTTGATTTTGTTACATTTTAAAACATGAGGTAGGAATAAAAGTATATGAATTTGAACTTAATATCCTCAGTTAATCTTGGGATATTGCTGAGATGTCTTATTGGAAACCAGTAGACACACGGTGCGTTTTGATTTAATCCATGCCCGTTGACAGCTTGGATACGCTTACACACTTTTAATTTCGTTAGATATTAAAACATGAGATAGGAATAAAAATATATGAATTTAGACTTAATATCCTCAGCTAATCTTGGGATATTGCTGAGGTGTCTTATTGGCAACCCGTAGACACACGGTGCGTTTTGATTTGATTTTAAAGCAACATTTAGTTTTTAAGCATACTGGGCAAGGTACACAATTGTGGAGGGTTGACCTACCCAATAACCCTAGAGATATAATTGCTAGTTGCTAGACCTATGCTGAACAAAACGGTTGTCTAAATATTTTGATTGGAAGTTTTTGAAAAATTATGAGCGATATTTGCAAATCTCTGAAAGTTTTTCGTATTTCATAATTGCGGTCCCTTTTTTTCTGTAGATAATTTAGATTGTTTGTTTTTCCCTTTCTTGAAAATACTAAATTTTCTGTTTAGAGGAGGGCTGATTGCCCTCTAATCCCTCTTGACTCTTAAAAAAAACAACAAAAACTTTTAATTTTCAATCAAATTATCTCCTTTAAAATATCATTAACATTACTGGCTATGATAGAGTAGCGCTGCTAATGATATTGCTTATATGGCTTTTTAATACCTGCATGCACATAGTTTTTTTTGTTTAATTGAAATTAGTCCCAAACGCTCCCTAAAAGTTTTAAAAGTATGCACATAGTGTCTTCTGACTAGTTCAAAATCCGCCATTACTTACCCTGAAAGGTCTAACTTAATAATGTAAGCCATTATTGTGATTTTGCTTTGTCACCCTTTTGACCATCTTTGTGATTATAGTTCGTTTTGATTTAGTTTAACATCCGCCTAAATATATCTTGAAAGCTTCACCTTGATACCCTTAGCTTGTGTAGTGCCAATAGTTGTAACAGCAGTAGTAGCATTAGTAGCAGTATGCACAGAGCATCTTTGGGTGTTTTTTTTTTCAATGTCCCCTTCAAAACAGGATGAAAATTTCAACTTAGTGCCATCGACCGTTTCTGAAGCATTGCTGATACGTCTTCTTGGCAACCTCTTTGGGCACAGTGTGTTTCGAATTTCTTCAATACAATTTCAATATTGCCTAGAATCTTCGCCTTAATACCCTTAGCTTTAGCAGCAATAGCAGTAGCACCAGTAGTCATAGTAGTAGCAGCACAATTAATAGTAGTAGTCTTAGCTTTAGTAGCACTAATAATAATATTAGCAGTACTATTTGTTCTAGGAGTAGAAGCAGTAGCATTATGATACCAATATTGTCTTTTGGTAAGTTCAACATCCCCTACAACAAGCCTTGTAAGTTTCAATTTCGCACGCAAAACTGTTATTGATATTGCTCATATACCCTTTTGACAACCTACATACAGATGACGGGTTTCGATTCAGTTTGCCTTCCTCCTAAATCTCCTCTGAAAGTTTCACCTTCGTAACCTTAGTTATAGTTGTAATAGTAGTTACAGCAGTAGTATTTGTACTTCCAATTTTCAGATTCAGAACTTACAATTTTCAACCAAATGAGCAATCTCTAGAGTTTGTACAACCATCCCTTCCATAAATACAACCCTTGCCCCAGACCCTGGGGGTCTGTATTTACCCTAAAAGCCTTGCTATATGATCTTTAGATTATTTGGAATAAAATTGCTATCTCAAAATATTTATTTAATATATTTCGAAATAACACGGCGTATGTGTGGGGAGGCGGGAGGCAGGGCGGTAGCTACCCTCTGGGGCACTAGAACTTCTGATTACCAATCCAATAAGCCACCTTAAAAGTATATACGACTACCCTTTCTCTAAGAACCTTATATACCCCAGGGCATAACTTACAAACATTTGCTCCAAGGCTTGGAGGGGGGCGGGGGTCCTCAAAGACATAATATACATACACTTCAACTACTCTCACAAAAATTGTTATTCAATAATTTTGTTTGGATTGTTTTTTTTGGGGGGGGGGAGCTGGCTGCTCTCAAATCCTTTTGACTCTTAAAAGGGGGTACTATAACTTTTATATACAAATCAAATGAGACCAATATCATGTATTTTTGGCAACCCAATCCATACTAAACCTTATGTGACCCCAGGACATAACTTAAAAACCTTGCCCCGGGGCTCTTGGGGGTAGTGTCACCCCTGAAGGCATTGTTATATGTGTTTTGGTCTATTTTGGTCAAAGTGGCTGTCTAACAATTACAATCTGTTGCGTTTAGTGAAAAGGGGTAGTCGGGGGGGGGGGTGGCTAGTGGCCCTCTATAAATTTTGACCCGTAAGGGAGCTACACCTTCCAATTTTCTACCAAATGAGCCTCCTCTAAGGCTTATACAACCATCCCTTCCAAAAAACTTTAAATGCCCTAGGGCCATAAATTTCAACCCTTGCCCCCAGGCTCTGGGGGTTTGTTTCAACTCCAAAAGCCTTGTCATATGACCTTTGTACTATTCTGAACGAAATGAAAATCTCAAAATTCTACATGGTACATTTGGGAAAAGCACGATGTTTGTGTGTGTGGAAAGGTGGGGGAGAGAAAGCTGCTCTCTGATCACTTTGATTCTTAAATTTGGCAATAGAACTTCTGATTATCAATCCATTGAGTCCCCTCCAAAGTTTATACCACACCTTCTATAAAAACTTTATATGCCCCTAGGGCATAACTTACAACCCTTGCCCCGAGGGTTGTTGGGGGGAGAGTTTGTCATCCTCAAAGACATAATTTCATGACCTTTCAAAAACGCTGAACGAAAGGGTCATTTCAAATTTTGATTGGATGTGTTTATCCAAGTCATATTTATCAATGGAAATGATAACGTCAGATCCAGCGTATCGGAGAAACCTGCTGTAGAGGTTTCAAGCTGTTATCTAAAATAACGCGTATTTTTTTCCAGAAGAAAGATCACGGATGCGTGTTTATGTATTTGTTAGTTTTTTGTTTCTTTTATTGACACCAAGGACACCATATCATACCAAGTTGTCCTAGAATATCAGGAGAAAACTCCTTTGAACGGAAATCAAAAGTTTTAGTGACCTTTTTAAGACACCAAAAAGACTGGAGAACGACTAGGCCCACCTGGCACTCCTTTTTCCTCAAAATCGTCTGATCAAAATTTTGAGATAGTCAATTTGTTCAGTACAGTTGAAAAGCCGAACAGCCAAGCCATTGCAGATATCATGCAGAGGCGCCATTTAGGCCAAATCTTGGGGTGGGCATGAGGCATTTGACAGAACTTGAGACTTTTATTATGAATCTAACCTACTTTTAAAATTTACAATTATTAATAGCAAATAGTGTAAAATAGCGCCTCTGATATCATGACCCCTAAAGCCTCAGGGGAAAGGTCTTTGAGTTATAAAATTTGCCCCATTGTTTACATATAATAATAATAATCATAGTAATGATTTATTTATCACCCACTTCACAAAACAGACGTTAAGTGGAGTAAAATACAAAAGAAAAATAGCAAAAGAAATACAAGAAACAAATTTAATCACATACATAGTGTTATTGTATAAAAATATATTTTATATTGTATATTGTATAAATATATTGTATAAAATATTTTATTATATAGTATTTGTTATTGGGGAACTTACATACATTTTTTTTTGGGGGGGGGGTTCAGGGAAATTTTTAAACTTAGGAAATTTGCCAAAATTTCCACATGTAATTCATCTTATGCCTTGCTTTCTTTTGTCGACTCAATTTTACACGTGGAGATATTAAGGGCACTTTTTCACCAGAATTAGTCCAAAGAATATATCCATGGGGACGAGGGATTTATCCGTGGAGGCGCAGCCAGGTTTTCTGGCGCCGTTTAGGAAAAACGATCAGAAATGAAATTAAGAAACAAGTTTTTTCAACTGAAAGAAATTTAAGCTTTAGTGTAGAGCAAGGTATCGACGAGGGGTGTTTACGTTAAATTTTTTTACTGTTTTAGAATGTAGAGTTCAGAGAAAGAGTCAAACTTTAGCGTAAAGTGCGGGGCGTTGAGGAGGAAAAGTCCCTTTGATATACAGAGTAATTTTTGCTCGTTTTAAGTTTTAATGTTGCTCCTTACTTTTATTCTTTAGTAATTTCAACTATTTATTTTACGACCTTTGTGATTCAGGGGTCATTCTTAAGGAATTGGGACAAAATTTTAGCTTTAGTTTAAAGAGTGAGGTATCGACGAGGGGTGTTTACGCTAAAGTTTTTTTACTTTATTAAAATGTAGAGTTAAGAGAAAGTGTCAAACTTCAGCGTAAAGAGCGGGGCGTTGAGGAGCAAAAGCCCCTTTGATATAGAGAGTAATTTCTGTTCATTTTAAGTTTTAATGTCGCTCCTTACTTTCATTTAAAAAACCTTTTTTTTTTAATTACTAATAAAAACGTTCGTTAATAAAATTAAAAGCTCTTGTGGCGTTTTGAAGTGACCAGAAAATTGGAGGGCAACTAGGCCCCATCCCCCTTCTTTTTTTTTCTCAAACGATCAAAACTTTGACCCAGCCATTTAGCCAAAAAAAGTAAAATTTATATGTAAATTTCTTTTTAATTATTCATTTACGTTGAGCCAAAATCAAAACCTGCATTAATTCAAAAACGTTCAGAAATTAAATAAAAAAAGCAAGTTTTTTTTAACTGAAAGTAAGGAGCGACATTAAAACTTAAACGAACAGAAATTATTCAGTATATGAAAGGGACTGTCCCCTCCTCAATGCCCCATTCTATACGCTAAAGTTTGGCTCTTTCTCACAACTCTACTTTTTAAAACAATTAAATACTTTAGCGTAAAGACCGGGGCATTGAGGAGGGGACAGCCCCTTTCATTTACGGAATATTTCTGTTCGTTTTAAGTTTTAGTGTCTCTCCTTACTTTCAGTTAAAAAAAAGCTTTTTTTTTCAATAAATAAAATGTGCCTGAAGCTCAAGCATAAAAAGAAGCAGATAAATGTTTTTTTTTCTGATAAAACCTTTGTTGCCATATGCTCCTATTAACATCATTATCTAAGAGGTAAGTGTGGTTTCAACTACAGTACTAGGTGGGGATTTTTAATTCAAGATGGTTGAAAGTAGCTCAACAATATCCAGTAAAAATTCGCACTTTAAAATTGTAACTTTTGACAAATGCTTAGAAAAAGGCATACCTTCATTAATGTCACCACGTATTGTACATATGTATGTATCCCAAGGCTTACCTTTTTTTAAACAGTTTTTTCCTATGAATTTGTAAGCAGTTTACAGATAGCTGTGTCTTTATTTTTATTATTTTTCATTCCTCTTGGGTAGTTCAAGCTTAAACTAATACTTGTATCCAAATTTGTATCTATCACAACTATTGAACTAATCTTTTATATTTTGCAGGAACAGACAATAGGTGCACAATTTGAATAATAAGGAAATAGTGGATTTTGTACCATGATAAGTTTTTAAAGGTGAAAGGAAATCCTGGTCTAGAAAAGTATTTGTGTAAAGAAGAATATTGATTAAAAACATGATGTCAATTTTAAATCTACCTGAAGAGATTCATGATGTGATATTTGCGTATTTATCTCTTGGTGACGTTCTCAATTGTATGCAAGTGTGTAAAAAATGGTATTATATATTAGAGAGAGGCAATTCCGAACTTTGGCAATACCACAGTGGGAAAACTGTTCCATGTGAAGCTTTAGGATCTGAGATATTGAGTTCTTTGTCCTCACATAAATCCAGATTAAAGGCTTTTAAATATGCATGGAATCCAAATGACTGTGCTTTCCATAATTACATAAAATCGAATGGTTTTACGCTTCTAAGATATCCAGAAGATATCTTACACTCTAGATACACTCTAGATTACACATATCCAATAGGAGACTATCGTAGAGCACTATCTTACCATTAATTAGACGATTGTGCAAGAGGAAAATTAGGCTTTGAAGCTGGAAGACATTCCTGGGAAATAACATGGGAAGGGTCATTAGGACGTTCTGCAACTGTTGGAGTAGCAACCAAGGATGATTCCAATTCTAATCCTGAGACTTTATTTGCACGTCTTGGTGAAAGCTGGGGATGGGATTTAGCCAGAAATTATTTGATTCAGAATGGTCTTGTGCAGACACACCATTCTGGTGCTACTGTATTTTATCCTCAATCTCCCAAATATGGCTATGACCCAAATTATCAAATGTTGCCCACATATCAGGTAAGTTCATTATAAATGAAAAATTAAGCTTAAGATTTATAGAAAATCTTCTAGGAAAATGTTCCCAGTAATGGGTATTTTATTACTTACCAAAGATTTTTTTTAAAGATAACAACATGCTACTCGCTATTGTTTAGAAAATTGTGTGTTAGTCAGTTTGCTGAATTAGGTTGAAAATATTTTAAATCAGGATCCTTTTACTGGCTTACTTGAAACATGTTTTACTCTATTTACCAACAAAAAAGCCTCAGTAGATTTCAGCCCAAAAATACTTCATTCAAGAGGAAATAGTTCGATGAAGGTAGTTGGGGGAGATGTATTGTAGGATTTATATGGAGATAGTAAAAATAGTACCTTAACTGCAAAGTAATTACCCCTTTCTTCTAAGACCATTTGCACCATAGGTTAGCACATATTTAACCCTTGGGAAAGGGAGGGATGGGTAAAGGATTTTTGTAAGAAAAAAGGTTGAAAATACAAAACAAAGCTATTTTATACCACCACTTTCCTGGGTTATCATTTTGATAGTTGAGAGCAAGGTGGAGGGGGAGGGGGAATCTAACGTTTTCTTTTTAATACTTGCAACTTGAAATATCTTGGTTTGTTTGAGCAATAAATCCTAGTGACATTGTATTCATTATTTAGTCGCTTTATAGACCATTATCACCTACCAATCAATTGAAGACATTCTTTGACCCATGTGAATCAAGTTTATTAGCACATGTTGCTAATGACTGGTGTTTTGCTAGGATGTAGAGTGAAGGATGGTTCGGTATTAGATTGAAGTGGTGTTTGGCTGCTATAAGATTTAGTTATTGTATTTAGTAGTTAAAACGTAATTTGTATATATTACTATAAACTTTAATTTGAAAAGGGAGGATTAAAAAGATAAATCTTACTTTGCTTTTCTTCTAAAAAAAAAGAACACTGCAGGACCTGGAGAGGAAGTTGGTATGCATGGTATTGTTATTGAGGGGAGGAGGGGGGCTGAACTTAGATAACGGTTCTGGATGTAGTACTAGATGCGTGTCCAGAACTAAAGAGCAAAATTTCAACTAAATCATATGAAAAAAAATCAACTATAAATTTTTATTATTTAGAGCAGAAAGGATAGTGGAAATTAAATGTGATTGTTTGAATTGATCTTGTGGAAACTTTTGCTACCACATATATTGTTAAAAATTGAAAAAAAAAACAGGTTAAAAATGTACACCTCTCCTATGAAGATGGGATGGTTTTGGGAAATTTTGGCGAATGAAAAACGTTGTCCAATGTATCTACTTAATTTTGCTTTTTCTTTTCACGTTTCAACATGGCAACACTGACGAAAAGGTGATAGTGCTCTAAAAGCTTCACAATTTTGAAACAACTAAAAGGGAAATCATTAAAAACTACAGTTTTCAGGTACAGTAGAACTAGCTATGACCAACTTCTAAACTATTGTATTTGTGTTTGTTTTAGATCATAAACATTAGTTTAATTATCTTTTTTCTCTCATTCTCAGATTGGAGACCGAATCCGTGTGATCTTGGACTTGGAAGAGAATACACTTGCCTTTGAAATTAATGATAAATTCTTGGGAGTTGCATTTAGAGGTATTCTTGATCACATAATGACATATTCGTTTTTCATGGTTTATATTTGGCTGGCTCATAAATAAAGTGTAATATTGAAATATGCACCGGAAATACGGAAATAAATAAAGTGTATAAGTAAATTTAATGGAAACCTTGTGTCCGAATTTACCATACGTATTGCTTGCACCGGAAACGCCTTCGCCTAGTCAAGAAATGTCTGACAATAGTCTTCTCTCCATGATGCTGACAAATGTTAATTTTTAGCTGGAAAAGTAGATGCAAAATTTTTTTTAGCAATAACCTTATCAGGATCAATCTATAATCTATCAAGATCGTAGCTTAAAAATCTGGTCCAAAGCGCCAAAAAGATCGGCGTAAAAAGACACTTTTATCTGCCAGTCTGCATGAAAAAACCTAAGTTGAAGCAAGTCCAACTTAATGTGGATTATTCCCGCAGAAATGCTCTTGCGTTTCTTGCAATTCACAACTCTTTTGCTTTGTATAATTGGACCAATGAATCGAGATATTGCTTTGTTGATTTGTATTCCTATGACCTTCACTTGCACATTTTCATTCGAATTTATATTGAGAGGAAAATGATGTTTAAAAAAGTTTAATATTATGGAAAATTAAAAACAATGGCTAAAACAGCAACACAACCAGTATATACTAAAAGGCTGGGCATAGAATGGCAAAGAACACCTAAAGCTTACAGCTTTTTCACCCCTCATGATCGTCAAATATTTAATTAAACTTACAACATTTATTGTTGCTAGAAGCTCTGGTTTTATAGGCTGTTTTGAATGCACATATAACTACCATCTTATGAGTTTTCTCTTTATGAGAACGTATTTCCAGATTATAAATATTCAGATTACCGTGAAATGAAGTTTAAAAGACGTTTAAGTCAGTATTTTTTACTGCCTATAGTTACTCCATTAACTATACATAAGTATAATCAAGTTCGAGTAAGTTTAGTTATTCAAGTATCTACACATAAGTAAATTCGAGTACGAGTAACCTCAGTCATTCGTGTAATTATACATAATTATGTTCGATTTCAAGTAATTGTGATTATTCGAGTAACTATACGTAAGTATATACGAGTAACTTTAGCTGTTCGAGTAACTATGCATAAGTAAATTCGAGTTTGAGTAACTTTAGTTATTCAAGTAACTATACATAACTATATTTGAGTTCTAGTAACTTCGATTTTTAGAATAACTATGCATAAGTGTATACCAGTAACTTTAGTTATTCGATTAACTATACAGAGGATAACTTTAGTTCTTCGAGTAAGTATATACAAGTATTATTACTCGTATAAACTAGTTAACTAATAACTGTAATTAATCTTCAATATAAAATGATTTTAAAGTTAAATAGTCAAGAGTCAAGATTGGGATTTTAGAACTGCATTATGCAACTCTTTTGAACCTGTTCAAAGTATTACCAGTGTTATAGGTTTTATATAGTATAGTTTTTATATTATATTATATTTATTAGTATATTTTGAATCTACCTTAGTTCTGCCCTAGGATGGATGAATGATAGACTCTCTATCAACTAGTGAAATGACATCATTTATGCACAATTCTGAATTAAGGCCTATACCAGGTTTGATTCTCACTCAAACTATCTGCCTTGGCTTTTTCTCCAACTAGCCATGGCTCTTAACTTTTTCATCATAATTCACCAAGCTGATTTTAATTCAACTCGAATCAATTTGAATTCAGGAGTCATGTGTCAGTTATTTTTTTTTGAAAAAAACATGTGTTTTCCATTAATAAAGCGTGTCCCAAGCCTTTCAAACCGTTTATTTTTTGTTATGGCACTTGGTATTAACCAACTGACATATAGCAATCGCAAATTCTGTCGGTTTGTCGGTCCCGGTTTTGCTACTTTAGGCACTTCCAGGTAAGCTAGGACGATGAAATTGGGCAGGCGTATCAGAAACCGGACCAAATTAAATTAGAAATAGTCTTTTTTCCCGATTTGACCATCTGGGGGGGGGGGGGAGAGTGATGGGCCGGTTAATTCAGAAAAAATAGAAAAAGGAAGTATTTTTAACTTACGAATGGGTGATGGGATCTTAATGAAATTTAATGTTTGGAAGGATATTGTGTCTCAGAGCTCTTATTTTAAATCCCGACCGGATCTGGTGACATTGGGGGGAGTTTGAGGGAGAACCTAAAATCTTGGAAAACGCTTAGAGTAGAGGGATCGGGATTAAACTTGGTGTGAAAAATAAGCAGAAGTCCTAGATACGTGATTGACATAACCGGAATGGATCTGCTCTGTTTGGGGGAGTTGGGGGTGGGGGGGGGGGGGGTAGGTTAATTCTGAAAAATTAGAAAAAATTAGGTATTTTTAACTTACGATGGAGTGACCGGATTTTAATGAAATTTCATATTTATAAGGATCTCGTAACTCAGATCTCTTACTGTAAATCCCGACCGGATCCATTGTCATTAAGGGAGGGGGGGTTGCTGGGGAACCAGAAATCTTGGAAAACACTTGAAGCGGAGAGATCAGGATAAAACTTGGTGGGAAGAATAAAAATAAGTCCAAGATACGTGACTGACATAACTGGAACGGATCCGCTTTAGATCCGGTGACATATGGGGAGTTGGGGGTGGGGGGCTAAAACCTTGGAAAACGCTTAGAGTGGTGGCATTGAGATGAAACTTGGGGGGAAAATAAGCAGAAGTCCTAGATACGTGATTGACATAACCGGAACGGATCCGCTCTATTCGGAGGAGTTGGGGGGGGGGGGGTTAAATTTGAAAAATTCGAAAAAATTAGGTATTTTTAACTTACGAAGGAGTGATCGTATCTTAATGAAATTTCATGTTTAGAAGGACCTCTTAACTCAGATCTCTCATTTTAAATCCCGACCAGATCCAGCGTCATAGGGGGGGGGGGAGGAAATCTTGGAAAACGCTTAAAGCGGAGAGATCAGAATGAAACTTGGTGGGCGGAATAAAAACATTTCCAAGATAAGTGACTGACATAACCAGACTGGATCACTCCTCTTTGGTTGAGTTGGGGGGGGGGGGAGTAGTTCGGAAAAATTAGAAAAATGAGATATTTGTAACTTACGAACGTGTGATCAGATCTTTATGAAATTTGATATTAAGAAGGATCTTGTGCTTTTGAGCTGTTATTTTAAATCTCGACCAGATCCGGAGACATTGGGGGTGTTGGATGGGGAAACCGGAATTCTTGGAAAACGTGAAAATTGAGGTATCATTGTCTTGCGAATCGGTGATCGGATCTTAATGAAACTTTATATATAGAAGGATCTTACGTCTCAGATGCTCCATTTTCAAATCGGATCTGGGGACATAGGGGGTTGGAGGGGGAAACAGAAATCTTGGGAAACGCTTAGAGCGGAGAGATCGGGATGAAACTTGATGGTAAGAATAAGCACAAGTTATAGATACGTGATTGACATAATTGGAACGGATCTGTTCACTTTGGAGGAGCTGGGGGGTGTTGATTTGGAAAAAAAAAATGAGGAATTTTTAACTTAAGAATGGGTGACCAGATCTTAACGAAATTTGATATTTAGAAGGAACTCATGTCTCAGAGCTCTTATTTAATATCCCGACCAGATTTGTGGACATTGGGGGGAGTTGGAGGGGTCTTGGAAAATGCTTAGAGAAATCGGGATTGAACTTAGTGGGTAGAATAAGCAAATGTCGTTGATACGTGATTGACGTAACCATATGGATCCACTCTCTTTGGGGGATTTAGGGGGTGGGGTTCAGTGCTTTGGTGAGTTTGGTCCTTCTGGACGTGCTAGGACGATCGAAATTGGTAAGCGTGTCCGGGAGCTGCACAAATTGGCTTGATAAAGTCGTTTTCCCCGATTAGACCATCTGGGGGGCTGAAGGGAGAGGAAATATAAATGAATAATGAATTTTGATATTTAGAAGGACCTCGTGACTCAGAGCTCTTATTTTAAATCCCGACCGGCATTAAGCCTCTGATTTTCCTTTTAAATCAATCTATTGATTCTTAGAATTTTGCTAGAGCTCATACCATATGAGTTCTTGGTTCTTGGCTCCTGGCTCGTCCGGCCTCGTCACAAGTGCCATATGAGCTCTTGTTTTTGTTCTAAAACCCAAAAATATGTTCAGAAAGTCCTATTGTGCTTCTGGGCCCTGAGCGTTTTCTCGTTGCTATTGTAGCAATAAATCTTTTATTTGGCTATGATTTTGCTTAATTTCTTTTAACCTCTTTATTTTTTTCGGTGCTATGTTGAGAGGGAGAATGAGCTAATTGACTTGTAAACTGTCAAAAACGAGACTCAAGAAATTTTCCTTTTATCTTTTATTAGTTAGCCTTTTGTAGACACCTTTTACTTTTGATAGTCTGTTTGAAAGTTAGATGATTTAACAAAGCCATTGTTACCGTTCTTCTTTTTCTTCTTCTTCATCTTGTAACAAGATCAGGCATTTTGCAACTCGCCTGACACCTTAAATTCTTATGTTAAATGGTAATTCGTTTTACCGTATGCTCCCCAGATACTGCTGTTGCGCCTAAAGATTTTATCTGACTTTTCCAAGCTTTGCAAATAATTGCTGAAAGTATTTACTGAGCTAGTCTCGAAGAGAAGATCAGCAGCGTGATGTAAATCAGGAGAATAATATTCTGACTGAATACACATTGTTCTGATATTCTTTCCTTTGATAGCAGCTTAGGAAACGGATTTTGCTAATTATCAATGTTGACTAACAATCAGTGTTGAGTTTAGAAAAGCCTCAACATTATTAATTTGCTAGGCCACTAGTCCTTAACTCTTTTACAAAATATCAGCAGGTTTAGTAAACAAAAAAACGAAAAGTGCTCATCAAAGATTATGGTTACACTATAAAAGTGAGAACTGGCGATAGTCGACGAGAAACCCCAATATCATCTAGCTTTTGGTGGCACTTGGTATTTTTAAGTATATTAATATGAAAAATCATTTGAATTTATGCAGTTGGTAGAAATAGTGTAGTATAATAAGTGTCTAATCTCAGATTCGGACAGAAAAACGATTACAAAGCTTGAAAAATGCTAAGTTTCACCAGACGCTAGATGGTTTCAGTGTTTTTTTTTTTGCCGACACTAGTGCCAGTTTCTATTCTTATAGGCTACCCATATTGTCTTGTGCGGATTCTCCTATATTTTGAGAGTGCAATACTCCTATATTATGTAATCAGTATTGGAGATTATAAAGGAGATTATGGATATTATACATATTTTTAACAGTTTGTTTACTATGAGATAGAGTTGTTCTCTCCAAGGTCATGCTGTAGGCTGCAGTCATGATGTGTAGAAGTCAAGTTAAATGTCAAAATCTCGTTTGTATAAGTTTTATTTTGTTATGTTATATTCCATGTAGTTTTTATATTCAATAAAAACTCATTTTTATTAATGGTAAAAGGTAAATATTTGTTTTTAGAAGGTAAAAATATTAGTTTTTTCGTTCATCTTGAAGGTCACCGTTCACTTCAAATATATATGACTGCACATGTGCAAACGGGAATTTAAAGAATCATCCACTTTAGTGTCCTACAGTTAATTTTTCTGGTAACACTAGAATCGAGATTCTTGTTCGCCAATGCCCGAATTCTGTATTTATTTTTTTTTTTCTTTCAGGACTTCCAAAGAAGAGACTCTTCCCTGCTGTTTGTGGGAAGCAAAAGGATGGTGTTGATGCAACATCAGTAGTATCAATGGTCTACCTAGGGTCACACTTCAATGGTTATTTTTATCCTAACTTGTTTGTTTTGTTGTTTATTCAACTAGAATTAGGCTAAATTAATTTACTGCTTTAAACTGTCAATTTAGGAAAACTAAGAAGATACATCACTTGTTTTGGTTATGATCTACCATTGATTTGGAGGGGGAATTCTGGACAAAGAGAGGCAAAACTTTCAATGGTTAAATTGGGGCCATCCTTTGATGGTTAATTGCTTTTTTGTTTAATTTTATCTTTTGTTTTTAAACTGCAATTGGGTAGACTAGTTGCCAAATTTTTAGCCTGTTAACCATTTGAAATAAGTTTAAAAAGTAAAAAAAATAATTAAAAAAAGTTGCACTGGTTTTGATTCCAGACTGCTAATGATTTAGGGGGGGGATTTTAGTTTTTTGTTTGTGGACTTATAATTTTAAGCATAGATATTTTGTTTAAGAATAGTCCTTAAGTATTCTTTAGGTAGTTAAGTTCTTTACTTTAGAGTTCATCCAGATGCTTAGCCCAGAAGTGATGTTTGCCTGTCCCTCCAACATAGTTCCGGACCTTAGTAATTTTATTTCCTCTGTCAAACAACTAATGTTTTAGGGTTTTTGTGTCGAAATGTCAGAATTTTGAGGGTCATTTTCATATTCTCTTGCATATTTATCTAATTTGTTAACTTTTTGTGTCGTTTCGAGTCCTTCATCCCCATAATACATTCCTGTATACTGGCCTAAAACATGCAAAGTTGAAAAAGTCAGCATATGCTCCTTTTTGAAGAAAGTCAACGAATAGTCATTTATTGAGGAAACCCAGTTCATACTCCTTTGTGGAGAAGTATCCCAGTACAAGCTTGTTCATTTCAGCCTCCCCCTCCCCATTCATGAATTTTTGAATGGACCCTCCAGCTGTGAGACAAAACCGGACAGACTTATTGAAACTAAGAATTTGGAATTTGCAAAGAGAAAAGAGTCCCAGTCCCCGCCAATCATTTAATCGAGTTCTGCATCTGTCTAAACGTCTAAAATTCTCTAATACCGATTTTTTCTCCCCTACCTTAAAGTCCTTTTTGTCAATGAAAGAAAAAGCCTAACGTCGGATCCAAACCTGATACCCCAAATCATGAGTTTGATGCTCTACCATCTGGTTCAGTCGTGCTAGTTAATTGATTTTCTAGAAATATAGAAAATACCGGTTTTTAGTTATGAATAGACCAAAGATAGAACCTGTGGGCAAAAAAAATGTTGTCATTTTAATGTTTTTGGTTAGTAATTTAAATTTTATAACCAGTATTGGTACTTTAAGGACTAATATTTTGTAAAAAGGATGTCTTTGAGGCACCAAAGACATGATATGTAAAAATTTTGACACCAAAGCCACCCAATTCAACTACTTTTTCAAGAAAAAATGAAGTTAGCTCTTAATACTACCTCTTAATACTTCAGTTCGTGTAAAAGAGATATACAACACAATCAGTTTTTACTTCTTGATTTCACGTCAAACATGGCATGGAGGTCATTTGAAATAGTGCTCTTTGGCTTTTGTAGTGTTTAAGGTCTGTGAAAATAACTACGGGCAGAACAATTCTACATTTTTTTTTTCAACTATCCTTGGAAGCCTACAGAGATAAGGGTTCTTATGTAATTTATTTGTTTTTTTTTTCCTCATCTTCCCATGCATTATTGTGGCACTGATCTACACATTCTAAGGCTATACTAAATCAGATATTAAGTTTACTTCTTTTTTTATTCTTCCTTTTTCTTTTTTTTCCTTCTCTTACCTTTCTTTCATTATATCTTCCTTAAAGGATTTTAATGCACTTTATTCCAGTAATTTTTTGAGTGATTACTATTGTTAAATGTTGTTATAACATTGTTATTATGCAAGTTCAACGTCAAAAAAATTCAACGTCAGTTTTTTTTTATAATACGGCCTGCGTTATACTAGGGCCTTGTTGTACTTCGTCATAATAGGTCTTTTGTCCTACCTCTCTGTAAATTCCCACTAAATCAGTGCAATTTTCTTTACAGTTGGAAGATCTGAGGTTCAATCAGAAACGAGTAAATTAGGATACAAAGTCACTGGTCCTGTAGTACTGTCATCAACAAGTGATTCTTCAAGTAGCGGGTCAAGCAGCAGCAGCAACAGCAGTAGTGGTTCTGATTTAAATCGTAAATATATTTATAAAATTTATTAGATTAATTTTAAGATATTTATAAAAGATACAAATTTATTTGTATGATTTAAGAACAAAATATTTTAATTTTTTTACCTTACACATTTTTCGGACTCTACCTCCGTTAAGTCAATAGAACTTAAAATAATTCTGTAATTGTGTTGCGAGAGCATCACTTTGGTTTTGTCGTGTTTTTTTTTCTTTTTTTTTTTTTTTTTTTTTTTTTCTTTTTTTCTTTTTTTTTTTTTTTTTTTAGCACCTTGATCTCACCTTATTCCTAGAAAGTGGTAAAGGTCTAACCTCTGCGGTTTTTACGGAAAGTGTGGACCTCAGGCTGGATTGATGAATATGATTTAGCATTTTGGAAAGCTTTGTAGAGCTCTTGCCTGGGGCCAAAAAGCATGGTTTTTGCTTGTCCTTGAGCCAGAACCTATAGTGTGTTAAGTGACTTAGAGTTTTATAGCCTATGTCAGAGAGAACTATCTGAAGTTATGCAGTCAAGCTTTTGCTTCACCAAACCATGTTTCTGCTTTCGGACGGAAAGCTCCGTTCTAGCAGGCAAGCAGGCAGGCACAGTTTCAAAGTGTAAAATATATGTGGCAGTTACCTGGCCCCACAGCCAAATATATCTTCTTAGAGTGATAAATAAAAAAAATTACAGAAACAAAAAGTGGGGACCGAAAGCGCTGCCATCTATTGTTTCTACCCATTTCTGTTCTAGATTTCAGTTGAGTTTATCATTCGGTTTTCGCACTTAGGATTAGGGTAGAGAAATGATATCAGATGTGCCTCTTAAACTTTAAAAATTCTCTCATTCCTAAAGAAATTAGAATTTATCCTTTTTCTCCTTTCTAAGTGAAAACATCAGAAACTATGCCTACGGCAAAAAAAAAACAACTTTTGAACTAAGACTGATAATTTTTTTTTTCACGGTAGTCGATAGCTATTGATGAGCTAATCAAAGTATAAATCATCCATTTTTTGGTGGAAAAATTCCTTCTTGATATATACTTTGAAAGTTTAAAGGGGTTGACAATTTCAGTAGTAAGGTACACACTAAACCAAAAATAGGCCGATACAGAAATGTTATCAGATGTGCCTCTTAAACTTAAATAGTTTTCTCATTGCTAAAGAAATTAGGGTTTATCCTTTACTCATTTCTAAGTGATGACGTTAGAAACTTGGCCTACGGCAAAAAAGTCAACTTTTGAACTAAGACAGATAGATTTTTTTTTTTTTGGTGGCAGTCGATAGCTCTTGATGATCTGATCAAAGTATATGTCATCCTTTTTTGGTATAAAAATTTCTTCATGAGATATACCAGTTTAAAAGTTTAAAGGGGTTGACAACATCAGTAGTAAGATACACACTGAAACCAAAAATAGGCCGAGTTTTAAGCAACAGTCGCCTGTTAGCTCATCATCATCTTCGGCAATGAGGGGTTCGCAACTTTTGCTAATTGGTGTACCTGTTATTTGTTTCCGGTGTGTTTTTGATGGTAAGACTAATTGGTTTCTGTGGTAAGACATGTAGGGGATTTATAAGTAATAATCAGATGTTCTGAGATCTGCTATAAATGGTAACATTTCGTTCTGTGGGTCCTTTTGACGGAAACATTGTAATAACTAAAGAAGGTTACCATTCAATTTCTCAGCTATTATTCCTTACAAATATAAATTTAGGGTGAATGATGTATCGGAGTTCTGGAAGTTAGTTAAAAAATCAACAGAAAATAGAAGATTGACTAATTCAATCCCACAGAACGATACCTTGCCAGAATACTTAGAACAAAAATACAAAAAAGATATGCACCAAAAAGGACTAAGAGAGATTTGATGAGGAGATGAGTAGTTTAGAAGAGACGGCCAAAATGAAGTTGGATTTAGAGAACGCTAAATAACTGGAGTCAGTTGAACATGAATAAATATGGCGTGCCTTGAAAAGTATGCGAGAGAACTCAGCAACGGGCATGGATGGAGTACCTATTAAGATGTCGAAAGGGTCAGGAGCAGAGATACTGTCAGTCCTTGCATCAATATTCTCGGCTATTTTAAGCACATGTTTGTGGCCGCAAAATTGGCAGAAATCGATTATGATTCATTATTTAAGAAAGGAGAAAGGAACCTGCACAAGAACTGCAAGGGGATAACTCTAGTAAGTTCTATTAGTAAGTTATTTTGTAGAGTACTGTCTAAAAGGATGTAAAAATGGTTGCATTATGAAGGTAGATTAATTGAATGTCAGGCAGTGCTTAGGGAAAATTATAGTACAATAGATCATATTTTTTGTTTACAGGTTTCAATTAGTAAATATACAAGGTATAGGACGAAAAAGCTATATTCGTCGTTCCCGCACATTGGGAGAGCATTTGATGAAGTTTCAAGGAGTATGTTGAAAGGGTGTTATTGAAATTAGGATTGCCAAATAGGTTAGTAGAAGCTATAATGAAAATGGGTGAGGGGGTTAAAGTAGTAGTGAAGGTAGGTGTTTCCTTTTCTAGGCCAGTTTTAATTATGGTAGGCCTTAAACAGGGATGAACTCTATCACCGCGTTCGTTTTCTCTTTTTATAAATTATATTGAGGAGTAATTTAGAAATAGAAATGTCCCTATGTTAAAATTAATGTCGCTGGATCTATTTTGTTTATTACTTGCAGAAGACATTGTATTGTCTACGAAATTGGCTCCGAATTTGCAGAATATGTTAGAGGTTTAAGATAGTAATTTTGGGAGTAAAAAATTAGTTATAATTATCGATAAATGAGTTACATTAATTTAAAAAAAAAGAAATTGAAATGAACAAGTTTTATTTAAAGGAAAAGAGGTGAAAGAAGTTAAGTATTTTATACTTAACAGGTTAAAGCTTAAGAGGTTACAAGTTCAGGGAGGTGGAGTGAGCCGGTGCAAATGGCAATTTAGAAGGGTCAGGAAACTTCATGGGCGTTATTGAAGAGCCCCCTTAGGTATCTAGGACCAGCAGATACTAAGCTTCAGATGAGGATATTTGAGACGAAATTAGGCCCAGTATTGAGCTATGGTGGGGAAGTTTTGGAGTTTGAAAAAGGGGAACGAATAGGGAGATTTTTGGTGTTAAAGGGTGATCTAGGATTGTTTTCATTGAGGGGAGAATGATGGGATCCTGGGAAAAAGTGACTCCGAACATTAGGTTAGTAAATACAACTTATCTGGTGGTGTTGCAGGATAGAAGGAAAAGCTTATGGGCTTCCCAGGTGAGATCAACTTTAAAAAGTTGTGGGTTATTAGGAGTCTGGAATTGAGAGAAGGGGATAAGACTAGAAGTAGGAAATGTAGCAAAATTAGTAAAGGGTGTGCTGGAACATCAGGAGATTCAGAAAAAGCAGTGTGAAGTCGCAGCCTCGGCATCCCTCAGTGTTTACGATGATTTTACGATACGATGAACAAGATGCTTCAAGCATCTCCTTTGTGTCGATGATTTTCATATTCTCCTCTTCAAGTTTTTCAGTTTGTATCCTGATCTTATGGATAATTTTTTTTTTTCGTCAAAGTTAAGGCAAGCAATAAATCCAAAGTTTACTGTCCTTTTCAGAAGGCCGCTAGCTACTACTTTCTTCGTCGCATCGGTGATCTTTATCTGTATAAAGAACAAATATTGCTTCAAACGAATATAGATACTGCTTGTATGGTTTCAGCCCTTGTCGTTCACCGAATCTGTGATAAGTTTTGGAAATTAAGTATGTTTTCAATTGAAGAGTTTTTTTTTAAGTATGGCAAAATGCTTTCTAGATGAAGGAAGAAAATGTACATGCCGTCAAGGATGATGAAAAGCTAGACTATCGAGAGAGATGAGTTGCAACTAGGTTCTATAACAATGTTTAGTCTGTGGCACGGAATATAAGGCACAGGGTGCAAATTGTCATTGCCACTTTTGACAACAACTCTACTAATTGTTGAAGTATTAAGAGTGCAATCGACTGATAGCTATTTACATAGCTCAAACACAGAAGATATAGATTGTATTTCCAACAAAATACTTCTTGCATTCAACGTAAAATTTTCCCAGGCAGTGTCAACAATGTCATTGGAACTAGGAACTAATGATACAGTGTATTCCAGCTTCGTGTATTCCAGCGTCGGGGCTTTTATCGGAAGCGTTTTGCCCTATAATTCACTCCTTCTTACCATTTATATAGATCGGTGACATGATTCTAAAAAATTACCAAGGTTTCAAGGTTGCTCATTACTTTTGTCCCAGGCAAAACTTACCTTCCAATTTTAATGAGCTATCCCAGCGTCTGAAAAAGCACTCCTGTCCTGGGGAAAAAATTCCGAGCACACAGCCAAATCTTACTTGTCCTTCTCAAAGTGCTGTATAAGGTTGAAATAAACGCGTTATACGACTTTGCAAAATCAGGGGGGGGTAAGTCATTTCCTCCTTCACCCTCTCCACTTCGAGCCACCCCTGCACATAAGAATACAAATCCTCATTAACGAATCGAAAATATTAAAAGAATAAAATAAGTGATATTTAAAGAATAAAAATAAATTATTTAAACAATGAACAGCAAGAAATAAATATGTTAAATTAAAAAGTGAATTATTAGCTATGACAAGAGATAGTATGTCAAGGATAGAAAAGTGGATGAAAATTAATTACCTAAAAGCTGAATTATAAGAAACCTCATTGGGTATTTGTTTCTAGGTTGCCAGATTGTTACCCATTGTTAACATCTTCCTTACCCAATGAGACTGCAAACTCTGAACTTATGCAGTATGACTTACTGAAGAAAAAGGGGTGACGTGATTAACACTTACAAATTGATTCATAACAATCCAATTCATGGTCTCTTCTTCTTTTTTTTTTCAGAAGAGCCCATAGAACAGAATTCTATCGTGTATTATTTGCAAAAGCTTATTGCGGAAGACAATTTTTCCATTTTATTTTTGTGGAAATAAAATCTAATAGCTAGGAGAACATACTTTGCTCATTATCGTTTTTCAATCAATGCTCATTACTACATTCAGTACATTTCATTTGAAACGAGTCGAGTTTTACCTCTATAAGTTGGGCATGTATAAGTTGTATTATGTTAATTCAGGAAAACTTGTATGTACCAGCATCTTGCTTTAACCCATTTAAGCTTTAATTTCACCAAATCCTACTTTCTCATGATGGTGGTGTATATTGGCCTCATTTTCATCAGTGTCCTGGAAAGAGAAAATACTCATTTTGTACAATGTCAAATATTGCCATTCATATTTTTCAAAGACTGGAGAACAAAGAATTTGTTTTTCTGCCGTTTTAATAAAAATTATCTGTAGCCTAAATATTTTTATTAATTTTTAATTGTAGAAACGTACTTAAGTAATATTCGAAATTAAGATTTAATCAACGTTAATATAAACTCCAGAAGTCTTATTATTGCCCATAGTCAAGGCCGTATCCAGGGAGAAACCTGGTGGGTTTGACTCTGCCCCTCCCATCCCCCCCCAACCCGAAATCTTTTCCCGACTCGTAAAAACGTAACAAAAATGAATATAGACAAATTTCTTATGCGTTTTAGAACATTTTTTGTGTAACCCCTTGAAAGTATATCATCTTTGTAAAACCCCCTCCGAAAAAAAACCTTGGATGCTGCCTTGCCCATAGTATTGATATTTTTAAGCTATGAGGCATTCAAAGAGGCTGGTTTATATTTTAAGCACTTCCTAGCCACCATCTATCCATATTTTTCTTCAAAATGATGACCTACGATATGCATCAAATTAAGTATGTTCAAACTCACGTAAAACATCCTAAAATATTTAATTTTTCTATCGTAAGACATAGCTAAAGAGTCTTGTTTCCACTCTAAAATAATCATGCAGAAAAGTGGTAGTTTTTAATTTTAAATATAAGGAAGTATCGCAAGTTGGCTTATTTGATCTGCTAAGAAATTGTAGTTTTGATTTTGTATTGATTTTCTCTTCACTTATAAGAAGAACTTTGTTATTGTTAATTACATTGTGCTGTTTTTTCATTATGCAAAACAGACTAGACGAAACGAGATAAGTCAACCTAAAATGATTGACACAAAAAAAAATTCAATGTCAGTTTTGTAATAATAGGCCTTACAATATACAACGACTTTGTTGTTCTTTGCTATAATTGGTCTTATGTCTCTTTAAATCTCTCTCTCTGTAAATTGTCACGAAATGTGTGCAACTGTTTTTATAGATAAGAATTCTGAGGGGTATTTTATCGCTCTTAATTCTGAGAAGGCCCAGATAGGAAATCCGCTTATTCTGGTCTTCTAGCACTGTGTTCAACAAGTGAATCTTCAAGTAGTGGGTCAAGAAGCAGCTCTAACAGCGGTAGCAGCAGTAATTCTGATTCAGACGATTTCCAAAGTGAGGATCAAGGGGCCACTGCAACCACCAAAGGTAATTGAAATGAATAAATCTTCTTTACTTCTCACGTATATAATGTTTTGGACAAAATTCTTTAATCAGTTGGGGGCCTAGCGAAAACGGAGCAGGAACAGGACAAGTTGGGCACTTTTTTATAATTGTAAGCATAATGAATGTTTTACAGTGAACATAATGAAGCAGACATTTATTACGCCCAACTATATGTTTCCCTTATTCCAACCAATCCCAACCTTTGTTTCCAACCAATATTTGTTTCCCTTATTCCTTGGCATAGTCTATATAGTCAAAATAGTCCTTGTTTGCCAACCGTCCAAGAATAAACGAAAAACTGGATGTCCTTGTATGAGGCGGGAGATGTCATAAGAAAATATTTAAGGGAAATGGGAACTTCTTGAGGGATGTAAAGAGGGCTGCTTTAAATAGATTGAGATGGAGGGGCGTAGGTAGCTGTGTTTACCCCAGGCGGCTACGTGCTGCAGTGCATTGTTTGTAATAGTAGTAGCATCCTATTTATGCATACTATTCAAGCGTCTTGGCTGAGTGGTTGGTGCGCTGGCGTGGGAATTCGGTGTCCAAGGGGCACGGGTTCAATCCCAGTTGTGACCAGTTATTTAGTTTTGGACGGGGTCAGTGGCGTGACTGTAAGCTCAGCCAGAGTGGACCCAGCTCTAAATGGGTATCTGGGGAAGGTAAGCAGGAAGGGTGTGTGAAAGCACAGGATGGTTGCCCCCAACCCCCATTGCGCTTCCTGGCTGAAGGGCCATGAAATGGAGATCAGAACCGCCGGTTTGGACCTTAGGGGTCTAGTGACGTCTCACTTACTTACTTTACTTACTTATGCTATTTACTCTAAAATTTATGTTTGCAAATTCTAATTAGTTTGTTGTAATACAATATTGATAAAATGATGTAGCGTGAAAAGCTTACAGCTTTTCACTTCCTAACTGATTGCTAAAGAAACATTATAGTAAATTATATAGTAATGAATAAGTGCTAAATAGTACTTTATGATACATTAGTAAATGGTATCTGTTAAATAATGGTAATACTAGTTAATTGTTTTAATAATTTTGGGAAAATAATAGTTGTAAATTTTAGTGCATTAAATTATTGTTCAAATATTTTAAAAATACAGTAGTCCATTTTCCCTTGAGAAAATATATAACACCATCTGTCAGAAACCACTGTAGCTTTCAACTAACTAACAGCTGACTAAAGAAACATTAATTTGAAGTGGATAATTAACATAACCAAGAACTTTTTTGGTAAATTACTAAAAAAAGATAATTAAATTAGTAAATAGGAATAGAACAAGTGGTTGATTTAAAACCAAATTTGCTGAAGTCGGCTAGAAATGGTATAAATCTTTTCTATGAGTTCTTTTAATGGAAACATTATAATAACAATAGAATAGTACCATTTAATTCCCCGTTGAACATTCTTTCCCAAGATGATGGTTGCTACAATAACAGTTATGCCTCATCCCTCCAATAGAGTCATATATAGCCTTTACATATTGCCAAGAAAACGTTTTAATAATTATATTCTCTCTATATTATGCGGAATCTTTCTATTAATTAGATTCTTGTGCTTTCTTTTATTTTTACGCACGTTTAAAATCATTTTAAAATAATATAGCTATCTTACATTTATCTTAAATGTAACTCATATATCTTATGTGTAACTAATATATGTAACTGCTCCCATTTTTGTCAATGGTTTTGGGCCATAGATTCATATAAGAATAAAAGTTCTCGTTAACAAATATAATATATTAAAAAGATAAAAATAAATGGTATTTAAAGATTACAAATAAATAATTCAAGCAATGAACAACAACGGATAATTATAATTCTTATTTATTCATAAATTTTATTATTTATTATTACTCTTTTGTCAGTCTAGTGTTTTTTTCTTCAGAAGAGCCCATAACACACAATGTTACCACACAACATTTGCAAAAGTGTTTTTGTGAAAATTAAAATTTAATGGCTAGGAAAATACTATCATTGTCCTTGTTTTCCTTAATATCGGTTATAAAAGTGTAAGTTCACTTATTATCGGCTTTCAGTCAATGCTTAGTACCTCATTCAGTACTTTTCATTTCAGACGAGTCGAGTTTAACCTCTCTGTCAGACTTGTATAAGATGGCATGTATAAGTTGTACTATGCTAATTTAGTAAAATTTATGAATACCAGTATCTTGCTTTAACCTTTTTTACCTTTAATCTCGTCAAATCTAATTTTGTCATGATAGGGGTGGTTTGGCCTCATTTCTTATTTTTTTAGTTTCTTAGTTTGAGTTTCATAGAAAGAAAAAATACCCAGCATTTTTTTACAACAGCAAATATTGCCACTTGTAGTTTTCAAAAAGTGAAGAACAAAAAAATTGTTTTTGTGTCGTTCTAATAAAAATTGGTAGCTATATAATGTGTTTTTCTAAAATATACACGATTGCTTGTGCTTAAGGCTATAATTTTTCTTTAAAAAAAAAAGAAAAAAAAAAAGATTATTCCAAAAATTGATCTTTCTCGGTTTTCTTTTATTTTCTTCTTTTGTTTCCTTGTTTGGCCTAATACCGCTTATAAGGAAACAAGTTATGTCTGTTACAATTAAAGAGAGGATAGGCATTTGGATAATTCGGCTACATTTTAACACTTATTAGCCGTCTGACCCGAGCGGTTAGCGCGCTAGACTTAACATCCTTTGTGTGCGAGGACAGGGGTTTGAGTCCTATTGTAACTGGTTATTTGGTTTCGAACGGTTGTCAGAGGTGTGACTCTGTAAGCTCAGCCACAGTGTCACCACAGGATTAACCCCCAACCACTCATTGCACTCGCGGCCGAAGATAGTAAATCAGGAGATCAGTTCCTGCTCTACACAGATGCGAAAAAGTTAAAATAAAACAGTTAATACCAGTATTTTAGTTACCAGTATTAAACAAATTATTAGTTTTACGTACTCATGTTTACAGAGGTGGAGTGTTGTATACCCTTAGGGTATACAACTAATACTCTACTGCAGCACCAAGCCATCTCAGGGCAACACAGCTACGCGTGCTCCTCTTCTATCCCAATCTATCCAAAGTCTCCGTATTTACTCCCTATCAGGAAATTACAATTTCTCTTAAACCTTTCCTAACGACACCCTTCCCCCCACCTTAAATGAGGACAATCTCCCTTCAGTTTAGCCTTAAACGGTTGGATGAGAAGGACAATCTGTCAAACTTCATCCTCAGATCGTTCCCTAGCCATCTCAATCTTTTTCTCATTATTTTTTAATAATAAAATTAACAAGACATTTGCGAATCTCCTGCCATAGTTTTGACAACACCATTCTAAGTCTCGTATTTTCTAGCCAAAACGCACGAGGGAGCTTGATTCTACACCCGACGAATTCTTAGAAAAACGTCCCAGAGAAGAAGAACTTTCTCAAGAGCCAGTCACTCAGGCTCCAGAAAGTATTCAGAGAGTGGCAGATCTCCGAAGGTCTTTATTAGGAGGACGAAGAACTACAGGTTTGGCTGTAGCTGTGGAAGAAGGACTCAGATCTACTGTTTTTCGGCCTTCCTCTTCTGCTACCAAGGAGATAGAAATTAGCAGCGAATCAGGTAGCAGCATGTCATTTGGTTTTCTTCTTTTTCTTTCTTCTTAAACATATTTCGGTTTCTTCGTGCATTTATGCTGTGAGTGTAAGTGTGCTTAACAGTTAGTATCAAAGTATCAAAGTAAACAAGTATTAAAGTAAACAAATGTGCTTAATGTGTAATGTGCTTAACACTCTGCAAGCGTACTGACCCAAAATAGTGATACTGGGGGGGTACCTGAAACCTACTATAACCATATGTGTCTTGAACAGTCTTGAAAAGTACAAACAAAATCAAACTCAATGTTTGATATATAATGCTATTAATTAATTAATAAATTAAATTAATGCTATTAATTTTTGAATGATCACCTGTTCAAGATTTTCTTTCGCTGTAATTTATTTTCATTTTCAACGCTGCAATAGCTGGAAAAGAAAATATTTGTGATATAATTCGTTTTCAATGAAGCACCAATAACGTAGTAAGTTTTAAACTTTTACACTTAGGGAAGGGGGCAGTATCCAAACTCTTGTTTGTAGTGAAGCTATATTTGTCTTGAGCAGTCTTGGAAAGAACTATAAAATTAAACTAAATATTTGATATATAATGATATTAATTGCTGATAGCTCATCAGTTCTAAATTTAATTTTGCTGTAATGTTTGTGTTCGTTTTCAATGTTGTAATAAGTACAAAAGAAAATATTTGTAACATAATTCGTTTTCAGTAAAGCTCCAATGACGCAATAGGTTTTAGGCTTTTACAGTGAAAGAAGGAGGCAAAACCCAAAGTCTTTTTTGTAGAGATTTTTGTTCGTTTCAAGTTTGCTTTCCATATTCAGCTTAAGCTGTACTCGTTTTAAGATTTATTTATTCGTTTATATAAGTGCCTATCGTATGATTGCCATGATTGTTTATTTAATTTTGATTGTTATTTAATTTAATAACATTTAATTATTTAATTTAATTATTATATAATTTGATTGTTAATTTTTAATAGTAATTTCTTCTTTTTTTTCCTAGTTTGAGTTATTGTAGGTTTCTATTTCTTCTGATCATAAGTTTAATATGGCCTTTACTTTTCTTTAGAAAGCTTATTTTTTCTTAAAGTTTTCTTAAAATTAATTTCTGTTCGTTTATTTGTGCCAAAGTTTCAAGTTTTCCGAATTCCTTATTTTTTTATTTTTTTTACTCCAAAATAAATTAGCAGTTTTGATAAGAAGTAATAAATTAAACTGAATATTGAATATATAGCGATATTAATTGCTGAAAGCTCAGTAATAATAAGCAACTTTTGTACTGTGCAACAGCACAGTACAACTTTTTTACTGTGCAACAGCCGTTGCACAGTAAATCAAAGTTAAAATGTAAATCACTAAGTCCAAATAATGGGCAGTTTACACAAGTTACAATCCTTGCCCTGGTGACTAGGGAAGATCTCTCAATCCCTAAGCTATAGTAATTTGAATTTTGGACTATTTGAACAATGGCTATTTTGAAATTTTGATAAGATGCATCTGGAGAAAAAAAAGGCACAAGGAGAAGGGGGGGGGGTCTTGTTACTTTTTAATCACTTTCGATTCTAAAAAACTTACAACTTAGATCAGTTACAATTCTCGTCCTGGGTACTATGGAGGATTTCTCAACCCCTAATTTATAGTAATTGAACTTTGGACTATTTTGAACGAAATGGCTATCTAAAAGTTTTATCGAATGTATTCGGGGAAAAACACGTGAGGGGAGAGGGGTAGATACCCTTCGATCTCGTTTGGTGACTCTTAAAACGGTAACTTGATTGGTTGATTGGAAATCTTTCAATTTCCAATCAAACGAGCCATCTCTGAAGTTTATGCGACCAACCCTTACATAAAACCTCATATGGCGTCGGGGCATAGCTTATACCACTTGCCCCCAGGCTCTGGGGGGATTTGTCGACCCTGGGATTTGTTATTTTATCTCTAATTATTTTGAATAAAAGAACAAAGTTTCCCTCGGATCTTTTTTACTCTTAAAAAGTGAACTAGAACTTTCAATTTCCAATCAAATGAGTCCTCTCTGAAAGTTATACGAGCATCCCTTTCATAAGAACCATATATACCCCCAGGGCATAACTTACAACGCCCGGGCCCTGGGTAGTTGTGTCGACACCTGAGTTTTGTTAATTGACCTTTTTTTTTTTTTTTTTTTTTTTTTTTTTTTTTACAAAACTATCTCAAAATTTTCATCAGATGCATTCAGGGAAAAAAGGTGGTGGGGGGGGGGGCTAGTTACCCTCTGATCACTTTTGGCTCTTGAGAAGGACACTAGAAATTATGATTTCCAATCGAATAAGCCCTTCCAAAGTTTATACGATCATCCCTTCCATAAAAACCTTATATTCCTCCAAGGCATATTTTACAACACTTGCCTCTAGATTCTGGGGGAGGGCCTGTTTTATCCCTGGAGTTTTTGTTACATTATCTTTGGTCTATTTTGAATAAAATGGCTATATACAAAATTTGATTGGATGCAATAAGGGAACAGAAGGCTGGGAGGGAGGGTTGATCATGCTATCTTATCGTTGGACTATTTCAAACAAACTGGCTATCTCAAAATTTTCATTTGATGCATTTGGGGAAAGGGTTTCTGTGTCAGGGGGAGGGGTAGATGCCCTCCGCTAACTTTTGACTCATATAAATGTATCATATAAACTATCAATTTCCAATCAAATGACCCGCCTTCGAAGTTTATACGACCACCCCTTATATTAAAACCTTATACGCCTCCGGGGTATAACTTAAAAAACACTTTTTTCTCTGATGTTTGAAATATTTAAAAATGGCCATCTCAAAATTTGTATCGGAAAGATTAGGGGGGAGGGGGGGAAGGGCAAGGTGGGCTAGTTTTGCTCGGATATCTTTTGACTCTTAATAAGTGAACTAGAACTTTCAATTTCAAATCAAATGAGCGACCTTCGAAAATTATACGACCAGAACTTAGATAGAACCTTACACGCCTCCGAGGCATAACTTAAAACACTTGCCCAAGGGCTCTGGTGGGTTTTGTTGACCCCGGAGCTTTTGTTATCTGATGTTTGAACTATTTTAAAAAATGTCTATCTCACAATTTGTATCGGATGGGTCTGGGGAAAAGGGGTTAGGGCAGGGGGAGAGGGTATTCGCCCTCGGATCTCTTTTGATTCTTAAAAGGAGATTTCCAATCAAATAAGCCCTCTCTGAACTTTATACGATCATCCGTTCTATAAGAACCATATATGCCCCCAGGGCATAATTTACAACGCCTGCCCCCAGGCCCTGGGGGGGGGTTGTATCGACACCCAAGTTTTTCGTATCTAAGCTCTGAACTATTTTTTAACAAAATAGCGATCTTAAAAATTTTATCGGCTGGGTTTGGGGGAAAAAGGGTGTACGGGGGGGGGGGGGGGGCTAGTCACCATCAGATCTCTTTTTACTCTTAATAACTGAACTAGAACTTTCAATTTCCAATCAAATGAGCTCTCTCTTAAGTTTATACGAGCATCCCTTCCATAACAACCGTATTTTACCCCAGTGCATAACTTAGAGTGCCTGCCCCCGGGCTCTGGGGTTTTGTCGACACTGGAATTTTGTTATCTGACATTTGAACTATTTATAACAAAATGACCACCACAAAGTTTTTATCGGATGCATTTGGGGAAAATGAGGTGTGGGGGGATAGTCCTCCTCCGATCTCTTTTGGCTCTTAAGAACTGAACAAGAAATTTTAATTTCCAATCAAATTAGACCTCTATGAAGGTAATATGAGTAGCCCTTCCATTTTAACCATATATGCCCCTAGGTCATAACTTACAACGCCTTCCTCCGGGCCCTGGGGTTGTATCGGCACCTGAGTTTCGTTATCTGACCTTTCAACTTTTTTTTACAAAATGGCTATCTCAAAACTTTTATCGGACGGATTTGGGAAAAAGGATCGTGGGGGGGGGGCTATTTGCCCTTCAATCTCTTTTGACTGTCAAAAAATGAACTAGAATTTTCAATTTCCAATCAAATGAGAACTCTCTCAAGTTTATACGAGCATCCTTTCCATAAGAGCCATTTATGCCCCCAGGGTATAACTTACAATGCCTGCCCTCGGGCCCTGGGGGGTTGTGTCAACCCCGGAATTTCTGTCAAATGATCTTTGAAAGTTTTTTTTTAATTATGATCTCGAAATTTGTATCAGATGGGTTTTAGGAAAAAGAGCGTGGGGTGGCTAGTTGCCCTCTGATCTCTTATTACCCTTAGATAAGATAAGATAAGATATTTATTTCAAAAAAATCACTATCACAAGCCCTCAAAGGGCCGAATTCGGACTTCGGAGTCGACTAATAAAACAAACAAAGCAAAAAACACAAAGCTAATAATAATAAATAATCAAATTATGAGTAAAAAAAATAAATAAAAAAATATATAAGTCAGAAAAAAAAGGAAAGGGGACAAAAAAGTATAATAACACAGAAATAAACAAGAAATAAACATATATATCTACAAATTAAAAGGGACACTAAAAAAAAGTCCAAAAACTCACAAAAAAAAGAACGAAGCATAAAACACATGAAAAACACATATGAATTAAAAAGGAAACTAAACCAAAACAGCGGGAGGCAAGCAAATTAGTGTAACGACCTAAAGCATCTCACAAAAAAAAAGAAGGGGGGGGGGGAGAAACTAGTTGGCTATTTTATTTATTTTTTCTGTGATGAAGGGGACAAAGGTTTTTTCATATCTGGAAGTAACGCAGCGAATGGGAGACAAAACTGGGATAGGCTCAGAAACAGCTCAAGGCTGTCGTAATCTGGATGGTGAGTGACGTTTGGGGAAAATACTTGCCGTCCGAGGGTTCGTTATTGCATTTTTTGAAAAATGGAGGCACAACGACGACCTCCTTCGCTCAAGGGTTTCCAAACTGGCTTTTTTTAGGAGCAGAGAGTAAGGCACCTTGCCTTCTTTGAAAATTATTCGCAAGGCTCTTTTTTGGATTGACTCAATTTTGTCTGATTCTTCACGGGAGATGCCAGGGTGCCAAACTGGACAAGCATATTCAAGATGCGGACGGACAAAAGACGTGTACAACCTTAAGGAGTGAGAAGGGGGGACGCTATATTTATTTAGGAGCTTAAGGAGGACGATAGACGCATTAGATTTAAGGATGATATCTTTAACGTGGATATCCCACTTTAAATTTGAAGAAATTGTGACTCCAAGTAATTTAACCGAGGATGCATAAATTTCAGGAGGGATAGGATTAAGAAAACAGGGCGAGGATTTGAGGAAACAAATCGGCATTATCATGGACTTAGAGGGGTTTACGGTCATATCTAGGTCCAAAGCCTCACTTCCAATTTCATTGAGAATACTCATAGGGTCACTTAGTAAATTTCTGAAGCAACTTTCAACAATCGTTAGGTCATCAACAAATTTCCAACGGTCTGGAACTTCCTTCGCAAGGCTGTTAATCATGACTGAAAAAAGGAGGGGGCCTAGGAGAGTTCCTTGGGGTATGCCATTGTAGATAGGGAGAGGAGTTGAGTAATGGTTCTGGTATTTAACCACCTGTGATCTATTTGTTAAAAAGGAGGCAACCAATTTTACCAGTAAGGGTTCGATATTGAACTCGCTTTCTAGTTTCTCAATTAAAATATTGTGGTTAACAAGGTCAAAGGCTTTCTGAAGGTCAATAGAAATTAAGTTTAGCCAGGAATTAGGTTTTTCGAGGATTTTCCCGATGTGGTCAATAAGAGAAACGAGGTAGTGGGAAGTAGAAGTTGATTTTAGGTTTCCAAATTGTTTCAGGTCAGTAAGAGGTAGGATTTTTTCCTTTAGCAAATCTGCAAGGAATCCTTCATACAATTTTGAAAAAATAGGAGTAAGCGAAATAGGTCGAACGCCATCAAAGCCAGGCTTTCCGTTTTTCTTTTTCAAAGGGGTAATAAAACCCTGTTTCCAAATTGTTGGAATTTGCCCAGACTTAGTAATTTTGTTAAACAGGACAGACAAGGGCTTAGACAGGAAATCACCGAAGGCTCTAATAAGAGGAAATGGGATATCCAAAGGACAAACACTTGTCTTTCTTAGTTTATCAATTCTTCTTTCAATCTCAGACGGGGAAATAGTCGGGAAAAGAGGGGATGGGGCTCCTGTTGATAATTGGATTGGCAATGCTGGAAGGCTCTGGACAATGGAAGCGAGAAATTTATTTAGACTATTTGCAGTAACATCAGGGGGCTCTGGTAAGTTGAAATTAAGCTGGTCAAGACTCCTGCCAAATAGCTTTTTAACCTCGGAATACCAGTTTTTTGGCTTATTAGTGAACAATTCTTCGATCTTATTTTTGTAGTATGATCGTGCCAATTTACGAATTTCTCTTTTAATTGATTTTCTTAATATATTGGCTTGATCGAGTTTACCATTCTTAAACAGCTTCAATTTGGTTCTAATTAGTGTTTTTATTGTTTGATTAGTAAAGGGTTTGTCACTTGAGCACCTTTTAAACCTTTTTTCTGGGAAACAAATTTGATATTTATCAATTAGCTTTTTATGAAACGTGGCTGTTTTCTCATCAAGGTTTTGTAAGCTATAAATGTCGGACCAATCTTCAGTACTCAGCCACATACCAAAAGAAAGAAGACCAGAATTTTGAAGGGGGCGGTAAGTGCTATAAGTCTTTGAGAAAGTATGCTTAAAAGTTGAGGAGGGGGAGAAAAGAATGGAAAGATGATAACTCCCACCTAATGGGGGCAAAGTTGAGGGAGGGGTGTAAAAATTATACATATTAGTTAAAATAACATCAAGAGAGGTATTTCCCCGAGTGGTCGGTGTTTTAACAATTTGCTTTACTTTAAGTGAAGCACACAAGGAATCCATTTTAAGGTCATTGGCATCGCCAACTAAAAAAAGGCCAGCATTGGGGTACTTAGAAATAACAAAATCAGCACTTGCCTGTAATTGCTGGATAAAATTACGTTTTGACTCGATATTTTGATTTGGGGAGTAATAGAAAACAGCTATTACAATAATACTAAATGGACGAGGGAGTACTTTTGGTCTAACACTTAGCCAGAGGATTTCATCATACTCGGATAAGTTAGGGACTAGAATAACCTTTGGGTAAAGGTGACTCTTAGTAAAAACAGAACTCCGCCACCTTTTTTCCCGAGTGGGTGGTCTGAAGGACGGAGTTTAATAAACTCTGAATAATTTGTCAGGTGTAGGGACCCTGGGTCATGGGATTGAACTTCAGTAACAGCTATAATATCTATCAAATGTGATTCTGAAACCACCTCGAGTTCAGTAAGCTTTTCAAAATTAAGACTTTCAGCATTAGTAACTAAAAGCTTAGGAAAAACAAACCGATTGGGGAATCGCGACAGGGAAACTTGATGGGTTTGAGAATTTCCTGGGGGGTAGGGTTTTAATTTAATTTTATTATGCTTTGGAGAAGAAAGGTAAGAGAAGGATTTGCTTTGGGGATTTGGATGTGGGGGGACGGGCAAGGATATGGACGAAGCACGAGGACTTATTATATGACAATTATTGGACGGAAAAAGTCTCAGACCTGAGTCACGTTTACAGGGTAGGCACGAAGGATAAAACGAATGGGCTGGGGTTTCGTAAGGTGCTGGGAAAGGGGGGCTGGGTGGGAATAGTGATTCATGTCCGTCAAGAAATTGCTGGTTTGCGGCGGAGTAGGGAGGGTATGGGGCAGCATACTGTAAGGGGGAAGGAAATATGACTTCTGTATACGGAGAGGGAGAGGAGATAACAAGGGGTAAGGAGGGGGAGTATGTAATCGGGAAGGGTTTATTAATTGTTGATCTGAGAATGCAGGGGGATAAGAATGAAAGTCGACAGGAACCTGACCAAGGGGAGGAGGGGGTCGTGAGTGCCTTCGACGCTGCCCTAAAAAAGGTTGGGTTTTAAACCTACCCCCCTCGTCTGATGATACATGAGCAAAATTACACGACTTAAAATGCTTAGTAGATTTAGCAGGATTAAGGTGGCTTCTGGGCAGCCCAGTTTTGTGGAGCCTACTACGACCTTTAATTGGCGATTCAATATGAGCTTTTGTACAGCCAAAGCACCTTCCACTTGAAAACTTTTTACAAATATCAACATGGGGGTATTTACACAGATTATTTGTACAACGGCTAAAAACAAAAAATTTACAAATGTGTAAATATTTACAATTATTAGAAATACATCTACTATCTAAGAAGTTAAAACACACATTAGGTTTCTTACGCGTAAAATCATTAAGCTCATTTTTTTGAATATTTGATTGCATTGTGTAAGGATTTCCGCTTGTCAGTTCAACTGCATTGTCACTTTTCAAAGATGTGTCGTTAACACTGGATTTCAACAATAAATTATCTTCGGTTGAAGCGAGGTCAGTATGATTAGGTTGCGTAACCTTTTTAATCCCTTGAGAAAATTCTGACGAAGGAAGTTCACCAGCCCTTGCTTGATGAACCGAAGAATTTTGGTAATGAATATTTGCGGAAGTATCAGCTAAATGAGGAATTCTGGACTGTGTAGGGGAATTTAAAGTATGTAAAGCTTCAATAATTGCGAGCTGAAAACCGACTTTTAACAATTTGATTTCTTTGTCCTTGAAGAGATTACTATTCTGGCGCTCGTAAAGATCAGACAAGCTATCATAAAGAAATTCGAGATTAATAATCCGTTTCTTGAGATTGACGATTTCTGCATCTTTTTTTAGGCAATCTTCACAGGTATGGGGCTCAAACACACTAGCCTTTTTTGCATTGCACGTGACTTCATCTTTACTGGAGCAAGAAATTTGTGGGGTAATTTGGGGTTGATGGTAGGTGGTAATTTTTGCAGAATCAATCGATCCAGGGGAACTGTTTTTATCATTATTCGAAACAAGAGGTACGGATGGGGAATTAACAATACCAATTGGAATGATCACTTCCAGTTGATTATCCTTGGAATTAGTTGAATTTTCTTCAATAGAAATAAGGTGAGGCTTTTTAACCTCGGGTGGTTGGATCACTTCAGGTTGGTTATCGTTGGTAATAATCTCGTCATTTACGACCATTGTTGATCGGCACTGTACGCATAACCATTTAGGGTTTTTTAGGCGACTACTTTTTGTGATGCCAGCACAAGCTGGGTGCAACCATGCATTGCACTTAGAACACTGGAATGACCCAGTTCCACATTTTCTGTAGCAATCATTACAAGGATGGGACATTCTAGGCTAAGGAACAAAAACGAGACACAGACCTTGAATTGGAAACTATATCTTCAACTGAAACCTGGTTGCCTAAGCCAGGATTAGCACTTTTACTTGCTAGAGAAAAGTTCAACAAGGCTGATCTCGCGTCTTCACTTAAAAATCACAGGTGTCATTTGTTACAAAAAATACGTCTTGACAGGCCAACCGAACTAAGACTTTCAATTTTCAATCCAATGAGCCCTCTCTGAAGTTTATAGGAGTATCCCTTCCATAAGAACCATGTATGCCCCCAGGGCATAACTTGCAACGCCTGCCCCCGGGTCCTTGGGGGTTTTTGTTGATATCGGAGTTTTGTTATATGATCTTTGAACTATTTTTTTTACAAAATGGCTATCTCGAAATTTTTATCGGATGCGTTTGGGATAAAAGAGCGTGAGGGGGTGGAGGTAGTTGCCCTCCGATCACTTCTGACTCTTTTACTGACGTTGCCTTTGCTATAGGCAACGTCTAGCGTTGCCTATGATTTTTTTTTAATTATTATTATTCTATATTTATTTTTAATATCTCTTTTTTTTATTGTTCTGTGTTTGTGTTTATTTCAGTGATGATTTGATTCGTTGTATAATTCAGTAATTATGTACTGGTTGCGTTTTTATGGCACTTGGTACCTACCAAGTGACATATAGCGATCGCAAATTCTGTCGGTCTGTCTGTTCCGGTTTTGCTACTTTAGGCACTTCCAGGCAACCAAGGACGATGAAATTTGGAAATTTGGAAAAAATTGAAAGCGTATCAGAAACTAGACCAGATTAAATTAGAAATTGTCATTTCCCCGATTTGACCATCTGGAGGGGGGGGGGGGGGTAAATCGGAAAAATTAGAAAAAATTAGGTATTCTTAACTTACGAAGGAGTGATTGGATCTTAATGAAATTTGATGTTTGGAAGGATATCGTGTTTAAGAGCTCTTTTTTTAAATCCCGACTGGATCCGGTGATATTGCGGGGGAGTGGGGGGTCTAAAATCTTGGAAAACACTTAGAGTGGAGGCATCGGGGTTAAACTTGGTGGGAAAAATAATCACAAGCCCTAGATAAGTGATTGACATAACCGGAATGGATCCGCTCTCTTTGGGGGAATGTTGGGGGGAGGGCTAATTCTAAAAAAATGAAAAAATGAGGTATTTTTAACTTACGAAGTAGTGATCGGATCTTAATGAAATATGATGTTTGGAAGGACATTGTGTTTCAGCTTTTATTTTAAATTCCGACCGGATCCGGTGTCATTGGGGGGGGGGGGTCCTGAAATCTTTGAAAACGCTTAGAGTGGAGGGATTGGGATGAAACTTGGTGGGAAAAATAAGTACAAGTCCTAGATACTTGATTGACATAGGATCCGCTCTCTTTGGGGGAGGTTTTTTTTGGGGGGGAGAGGTTAATTCTAAAAAAAACTATAAAAAATGAGGTATTTTTAACTTACGAAGGAGTGATCGGATCTTAATGAAATTTCATCTTTGGAAGGACCTCGTAACTCAGAATTCTTATTTTATATTCCGACTGGATACAGTGTCATGGGGGAGGGGACCAAATATCTTGGAAAACCCTTAAAGCGGAGAGATCAGGATGAAACTTGGTGGGAAGTCCAAGATATGTGACGGAAATAACCGGACCGGATCCGCTCTCTTTGATGGAATTGGGGAAGTGGGTGGAGGGGTGATTCCGAAAAAAATGAGGTATTTGTAACTTACAAACGGGTGATCAGATCTTAATGAAATTTGATCTTGATCTTTAGAATGATCTTGTGCTTTAGAATTCTCATTTTAAATCCCGACCAGATCTGGTGACATTGGGGGGATCTGGAGTGGGAAAACGGAAATCTAGAGTAGAGAGATTCGGATGAAACTTGTTGGGAAAAATAAGCACTAGCTATAGATATGTGATTGACATAATTGGAACGGATCCGTTCTCTTTAGGGAAGCTAGGGGTTGTTAATTTGGAAAAATTAGAAAAATTGAAGTATTTTAACTTAAGAACGGGTGATCGGATCTTAATGAAATTTTATATTTAGAAGGAACTCATGTCTCAGAGCTCTTATTTAAAATCCCGACCAGATCTGTTGACATTGGAGGGTGTTGGAAGGAGAAACCGGAAATCTTGGAAAAGGCTTTTAAATGTCTTAGATACCTGATTGAAGTAACCGAACTAAATCCGCTCTCTTTGGGGGAGTTAAGGGGTGGGGTTCAGTGCTTTGGCGAGTTTGGTGCTTCTGGACGTGCTAGGACGATTAAAATTGGTAGGCGTGTCAGGGATCTGCACAAATTGACTTGATAAAGTTGTTTCTCCCGATTTGACCATCTGAGGAGCTGAATGGAGAGCAAAAATTAGAAAATTGACGTATTTTTAACTTACGAGTGGGTGATCGGATCTTAATGAATTTTGATATTTAGAAGGCCCCCGTGACTCAGAGCTCTTATTTTAAATCCCGACCGGCCTTAAGCTTCTGATTTTCCTTTTAAAGCAACCTATTGATTTTTAGAATTTTGCCAGAGCTCATACCATATGAGCTCTTGGCTCTTCTGATTTCGTCACAAGTGTCAAATGAGCTCTTAGATCTTTTTAAAACATATTTGTGCTTTGTTTGTTACCGGTTGTTAAGCCAGCATGAATTATATTTAATAAGGATGTCGTCCAATCCAAACACATAGATTGTTCCTTATGTGCTTGCGACTCTTGGATTTCTTGATCGGTTAGGGTTCGCTGGACTTCCTTCCATACTGACATGCTCTCATCCACTGGGCCTTTTCCTTTATTCCACATCTCTGAAAGGCCACAAAGGTTGAGTATATTTTTGACCTGATTTCGCCACAAAGGATGTCTACCGTCCTTCAAACTCTCCAAATAAGCTGACTTAAGAAGCCGAACTTCAGATAGCCTAATTGTTTTCTCCCAGAATTTTACTGTTCTAACTAATCTAACACTCCTCAAAGCGGAAAGCCTCAAATCTCCTTTCAATACCACTGAACTAAACGAATCCTTCAAGCCTAAAATTCCCTTTAAATATCTTAGATGAAATACTTCTTACTTAGTGGCTTTACCGAAACCCCAAACTTCAGACCGCCAATGTAGACTAGAAACTACTTTTGTCTGGAACACTTTTCGGAATCCTCATAGGAGCTAGCTGGCCTAAATTACCTCTCAAAAACATATTTGTTAATCAATTACCCCTTAAATCACAATCTTGTACATGCCTAAACATTCCCTTTAGCGCGCTAAAACTTAAAACCCAGATGAACAAATTCCTCTTTAACCTCTAACATCACTCCTCCAAAATCAAATCAACCTCAGAATCTACCTCCCCTTTGCTCCCAAATACTAAATCCCTAAATCCTTCTTTTCTAAATTTTATTTCATTACATCTAATTGCTTCTGAAGATTCTCTCCACCATTAGAGCTATATCATGCGTAAATAACGTACATGATAGTGTAAACCAATCCAAAGATAAATAAGGGAATCCATTACTTTTCATAAAACTCTAAATCATTAACAAACAAGGAGAAAAGCTTAGGAGATGAAGTACATCCTTGTTTCACACCCAAATGAGATGTAACCAGCCTAGAAAATTTTCTCATAAACTTCACAACAAACTTCATCCTCCGATACATATCAGCTAGGACCTCTAGAAAATAATACAGCAAGCCTGTTTTTAACAGACTTTAAAATTAACAACCTCCTATATGCTGAGTCAAAAGCACTTTTCAGGTCTAAAAGAGCCACAAATAGTCATAATTAGTTACAAATTTATAAATAGCTAAATAAATAGCTACAAATTTCCTTCTCAATATTTCCAAAGTAAAAATATAGTCAACGGTGATGAAGGTTGATCTGAATCCCGCTTGCACCGGACTGAGTATTTCCTCCTTATCAAACCAATCTCTAAGCCTAAATTTCAAAACATTACAAAATAGTTTACTTACCACATTCCCCATAAAGATGTACCTTTCATGTAACTTTTTATTACCTTTCTTAAGGTAATAGATAAATATATCATAAATATATATATATTAAATATAAACATAATAAATATATACACAAACAATTATTGCTCGTTTAAAGAAAGTTGATAGATAATAAGTATTTAAATATACAACAAGTCTTTTTTTTAGCTAATGAAAATGGGGGAGGAAATGATGGCAATTAATGAGCAACGCAATGAACTTGACTTTCACACATTGACAGAATTCAGTCTTGCTGAACAGCCGTCCAGAAGTGAGATTAGTGTTGATGTTCAACTATCAAGAGCCTTTAGTTATTTCTTTCCAGAATTCAGTCTTGATGAACAGCCGTCCAGAAGTGAGATTAGTGTTGATGTTCAACTATCAAGAGCCTTTAGTTATTTCTTTCCAGAATTCAGTCTTGATGAACAGCCATCAAGAAGTGAGATTGGTGATGAAAATGGTGAAGTTTTACTCTCAAGAGCCTTTAGATATTAAAGAGAATTTTAGATATATTTTTAAACATGTTATGGCCGCCCCATAGTTCAGGTTCTTCTTATCAATCGTACAGTCGTAATTGGCGACAAACAGTTTTGTTTTACATTGACCTAAATGATATATTTCAAGCTTGCTAAACAAAAACCATCAATATACGTAACTTATAAGTGATACATCGACTCTGTGTAGCAATAGTCACCACCATGAAAGCTTAAGAAACGATATATTGTGAATGCTAAAGTCTTAAAGCTCTTTAAAAATACATCTCATCTAAATTCAACGCGTTTCAAGTGTTTGAGCAACCTTTCCTAAAGAATTAGTTTGAGCAATCTTTCCTAAAGAATTAGTTTGAGCAATCTTTCCTAAAGAATTAGCTTGAGCAATCTTTCCTAAAGAATTAGTTTGAGCAATCTTTCCTAATATATATATATAATATATTATATATATATATATATATATATATATATAGATATTAGAGATATATATAGATATATATAGATATATATAGATATATATAGATATATATAGACTATATATATATATATAGATATTAGGATAATATCTTTCCTAATATATATATAATAATATATATATTTCCTAATATATATATATATATATATATATATATATATATATATATATATATATATATATATATATATATATATATATATATATATATATATATATATATAGTCTTCCTTTTTTCCTTCTGTCTCTCTTTTTTTTTTCTTTTTTTTTTGTGTTTGTGCTGTTGCATTGGTGATATCTCTTTTCATGATATATATATATATATATATATATATATATATATATATATATATATATATATATATATATATATATATATATATATATTCTATTTTCACTTTGTAATAAAATATTTTTAAACTGTTATATATTTTTTTCATTTTAAGTACAAATTGAAAGCTAGTTTTGTCTTAGAATCATGGAGTGATATCTCAATGATACTTACTTGGCGTAGGTAAGACCAATAAACTCTTATGGGGAATGCATTTACAAACCCAAACTTGAGTTTTGATTTTTTGAAGACAAACATTTTTAATTTTCAGATCCTTATTGGATTACCAATAAGTTGAATAGTAAATAGGCTGGATTTCAATAAGGCATCTGAATCAAACAGTTTGTGGTTACGAACTGTAAGTAAGGAATAACCCGGCTCAATATCAATCGAAACTCTAAAAATTGGAATTTTAATACCAGTAGATGCATCAAAAGAATTCAATTTTTCTGCTAAGTTTCATCACGTACCCATCAAAAGTTATGAGCCTGAGAATATTTTGTTAATTTTCGAAAAAATAAAGAAACACCCCCCTTAAAAGTCATAGATTCTTAATGAAAATAACACCATCATATTTAGCGTATTAGAGAACCATATTGTAGAGGTTTCTACCTCCTATCTGCAAAAATGTGGAATTTTGTATTTTTGCCAGAAGAAAGATGACGAATGTGTGTTTGTTTTTTTTTCCCAGGAGTGATCGTATCGACATGGTGGAACTAGAATATCGCGAGAGGGCTCATTTGAACGGCAATTAAAAGTTTTAGTCCCTCTTTAAGTGACAATATATATATATATATATATATATATATATATATATATATATATATATATATATATATATATATGTATATATATATATATATATGTGTGTGTGTGTGTGTGTGTGTGTGTGATTTTCCAAGGTGGAACCCACTCGAGGTGGTGGTACTAGGGTGTAACCATAAAATTTACGCGCTATCCTCCATAAACTGTTAGATGGTATTTTTCGACATTAGCACTAGTTTTCAGTCTTATAAGTTACCTTTTGTCGTCACCTGTATCATTGACAACTTTTAGAGTGTCAATACGGTGTCGAAATCTGAGTATATTCAGTTGAAAATAGACAGTTTGTCTCATCTGTCTAAAATACAAAACATGGGAAGGAACTTTTCAAAACTCAACTAATTTGCCTTCTAACGGAGCCTTCGGTTACAAACAAAGACCTTTTTCTTCTTCTTTCCATATTTGTTTTTTCAAAGTACGGTAAAAACGGGATACTGTCCCACTAATACAAAATATTCAGGCAAATAATAATTGCCTAGAAGTATTCAAGCAATAATCATAAAAAATAATATTAAAAGAGAAAAAGGAAAAAAAAGATTTGCTTCTATTATTTTCCTAATAAAAAAAAATACCTTGCTGAAAATTGGATATAATCCGGTTACTTTTCGACGGTGTGTTCACTTGGGGAAGGGCTCGCGGGAGGCGTTTGCCTCAGATTTTGAAAAATACTTTTCTTCGGATGTATTTCCATTTGAAAATATTTTTTGGTATTTTCATTGAAAAACTAAAAACAGAAAGATTCACTTCTTCCCCCTATATTTTGAAAAACATGTTTTATCCTACCCCTTAGATATACAGGGATTGACACCATTGATTTTTGAATGCTGCTTAAGTACATACTTTTATTGTCTTATAATTTGTATTTAAGCATGCTTCAATTTGTTTATCTTGAAGAAATCCCCGTTTATGGCAATTTTTAAAATGCTTCGTTATTCCCTGTATTTATACAAAATTTTAAGTGCTCTTTTCTTCATTGAAAATGTCAAGTTTCGCACTTGTACGAGTTTGTTTCGAGTCTATGTATGAGCAAAACAGCTTTAAAGTAAATATTAATAATAACATAAAAAACTAAGCGAATTTAATTTCCCCCATTGACCGATATATTTCACCGATTGAATGGACTCCATTTGCATTCTTAATGACCATTCTATTTTAGGCTATTGAAGATGTTAGTATTGTGCCCTGGTAAATTCACCAAACACTATTAATTAGCCCTCCAAATGCATGCATTATCTCTCAATGACTTTTCTAACACTAAATGCTTTCGTAACTGTCTTACCTTACAGTCCTGGGTTGAATCAGAAACGAAGATTGCTCGACCTTTAAAATGAAACAGCTCATTGAATACAAATAAAACAACGAAACAGCCATTAAAATGAGCAACTCATTTATCCATTTTCGCTCTCCTGTATCATAACATTGATTTCTTGTTTTGCTGAATATTGGGCACCAGATACAGCACAGTAGAACTACTGCCCATATAAAAAATCATGGGACTTCAACCAATTATATGTTTTTCCCTCGCCACTTGTTATGGGTCTTCTTTGATGTTGGGTGTACACTTCGTTGGAAGTTTTGTGTGTCAGATCATCTGCTGGCTCAAAATGATTAAAATAATTTGTTTTTGGGGTAAGACCCCAGACATTGGCCAAAGAACTTTTGGCAAATATTGCCTATGGATAGTAGTTGTTAAGTGGGCATCATTTGCTGCTTTCCATTAAGAGTACATTTACAGCCCACATCCTGTTAGACAAATACGCACGATCGATTAACTCACACTTTTAGGTCTCCAGATAGCTTGGAGGAGAACCATACCCAGGGGAGGGGGTATACCTCCCCCCCCCCGAATTTTCTGTTTGGGTTTGCAAAAAAAAATAACAAAAATGAATAAAAATTTTACCCTTCCACACAAAAATTCTGGATACAGACTTGAACAGGATGCTCTACAATGCGGTATATTTGGTAATGTTTCGGTACAACCAAATTGTCTTGTATATTTTGGTTTTACTTGCTCCTTTTCCCTCGGATATCGGTCGTCGTATCCAGGACCATTACCCTTCTGGGGGCTAAAATAACTTCAATAATATGAAAGTTGCAACTTGGAATGTTACGACGTTAAAAAACAATATCGTATCGATATTGTACAAACGAATTCGGATAATTCAGACTAGACTTATCAGGAGTTTCAGAAACACATATCCACGGGATAGGAAGCATGAAATGAGGTGAAACAGAGTTTATTTAATCAGGCAGACCGAATGGGGTACATAAACAGGGAGTAGAACTCATGATGAACAGGGAAGCTGCTAAGTTTTGTATAGATTGGAAATGAATTAATTATAGAATACTAGTCGTTCATTTTATGACTAAACATTGCAGGATATCAATTATAGTAGCATAAACCCCTGCAAAGTGGACTGACGGACATAGTATTGACTCAGATGAATTTTATTTACCCTTACAAGAACAAATAGATCAAGTCTCAGGTATATGGCATTTTTATTCGAAGATTTTGGCACCCAGGTATCCTAACCTAGGTGAATTTGGTGTAGGAAAAAGAAACAGTAATGGCTACAGACTGTTGCAGTTTTAAAGGTGTAACATTCTAGTGCACTGCTTCAGTTAAGATGGGAAATGAGGTTAGCAGCTGGTTTCTTATTATATCGGGGGCTAAGCAGGGTTGTGTCCTATCCCCCTTTACGTGGATCATTTTGATGTACTTTATCTTAAGGAGCAAGGAAAAGGCTATGGAAGAACACAACTTTCCTGGACTTAGATTATGCTGATGATCTAAGCATTCTCGAATCCCCATCAATGAATCCCCATCAATAAATAAATGAAACCCAAAACGAACAGGAGTACAATAAATCCACGAGTCAAACTCAAAGCGAGCAGATTTTAACATGAATAGGACTTTGAGCCCCTTTGTCTTCTAAAGAAAAGAACTTAATTTGCAGTTTACTAAAAAAAGAAATCCAAATGAATGTGCATTGTGCATATACACATGCTGATATTTATTCCTTAAAATCTTAATGTTTTTTTATATATTACAGTTATAAAAGTGAAAACATTAAAAATTTTCTTTTTTTTCTTTTTGGGTTTCATATATTTATTGATGCTGATTTGTGGTAGTTTTACGCTAGGTAGATTATTTATTCTATTTTTACTCATTTTTGGGTTAATGGAGTTCTAAACTTTTCTTTGAAAAAATCAGTTCGCGGAAATTCTTTTTATATATTTTTTATCAGTTTTTGTTTGTCTTATATTGAGTTAGTCTTTTTCAGGGAAAAATAAAATAATAGTTTAAATGTTCTCAGTTTTTTAAGAGCTTATAGTTTTGCCTGCTATTTGTATGCTGGAAAAAGTTTTTCAACAATTTTTAACAAAATGTACACTTTTGAAATTCTTGACACAAATTGTAGTGTATACTTTAATTTTATACCTCCTGTAGTTGACCTGAAACATAAAACTTAATACCATTCCCAAAAGATTCTACCCATAATCTTTGACAATCCAAGTTGTCAACGATTATGGGTACACTTACACTATGAATACGCTTACACACTTTTGATTTCGTTACATTTTAAAACATGAGGTAGGAATAAAAGTATATGAATTTGAACTTAATATCCTCAGTTAATCTTGGGATATTGCTGAGATGTCTTATTGGAAACCAGCAGACACACGGTGCGTTTTGATTTAATCCATGCCTGTTGACAGTTTGGATACGTTTACACACTTTTAATTTCGTTACATTTTAAAAAATGAGATAGGAATAAAAATATATGAATTTAGATGGGATATTGCTGAGCTGTCTTATTGGCAACTAGTAGACACATGGTGCGTTTTGATTTGATTTTAAAGCAACATTTAGTTTTTAAGCATACTGGGTAAGGTACACAAGAGGGTAGAGGGTGGAGGGTTGACCTACCCAATAACCCTAGAGATATAATTGCTAGTTGCTAGACCGTTCGGCTATGCTAACGGTTGTCTAAATATTTTGTCAAAATATTGTTTAAATTTTGTCTAAATTTTGTCAACAAAACGGTTGTCTAAATATTTTGATTGGAAGTTTTTGAAAAATTATGAGCGATATTTGCAAATCTCTGAAAGTTTTTCGTATTTCATAATTGTGGTCCCTTTTTTTCTGTAGATAATTTATATTGTTTGTTTTTCCTATTTTTGAAAATACTAAATTTTCTGTTTAGAGGAGGGCTGATTGCCCTCTAATCCCTCTTGACTCTTAAAAAAAAAACAACTAAAGCTTTTAATTTTCAATCAAATTAACTCCTTTAAAATATCATTAACATTACTGGCTATGATAGAGTAGCGCTGCCAATGATATTGCTTATATGGCTTTTTAATACCTGCATGCATATAGTTTTTTTTGTTTAATTGAAATTAGTCCCAAACCCTCCCTAAAAGTTTTAAAAGTATGCATATAGTGTCTTCTGACTAGTTCAAAATCCACCATTACTTACCCTGAAAGGTCTGACTTAATAATGTAAGCCATTATTGTGATTTTGCTTTGTCACCCTTTTGACCATCTTTGTGATCATAGTTCGTTTTAATTTAGTTTAACATCCGCCTAAATATATCTTGAAAGCTTCACCTTGATACCCTTAGCTTGTGTAGTGCCAATAGTTGTAACAGCAGTATTAGCATTAGTAGCAGTATGCACAGAGCATCTTTGGGCATTTTTTTTCTTTGTTTTTGTCAATGTCCTCTTCAAAACAGGATGAAAATTTCAACTTAGTGCCATCGATCGTTTCTGAAGCATTGCTGATACGTCTTCTTGGCAACTTATTTGGGCACAGTGTGTTTCGAATTTGTTCAATACAATTTCAATATTGCCTAGAATCTTCGCCTTAATACCCTTAGCTTTAGCAGCAATAGCAGTAGCACCAGCAGTCATAGTAGTTGCAGTACTAGTTGTTCTAGGAGTAGAAGCAGTAGCATTATGATACCAATATTGTCTTTTGGTTAGTTCAACATCCCCTACAACAAGCCTTGTAAGTTTCAATTCATGCAAAACTGATATTGATATTGCTCATATACCCTTTTGACAACCTACATACAGATGACGGGTTTCGATTCAGTTTGCCTTCCCCCTAAATCTCCTCTGAAAGTTTCACCTTCTTAACCTTAGTTATAGTTGTAATAGTAGTCACAGCAGTAGTATTTGTACTTCCAATTTTCCAGATTCCAATGACAAATTAGTTATTTATGTTTTGTTTTTTTGTTTTTTTTTTTCCCAACTAACGGGCCATTGAGCCCTTTGGGATATTTTTGTTTATAAATGGATGGATATTGATAATAAAAGGAATTTGAATTTGAAAGCATTTTGCGTGATATTTTTTACAATGAAACTATATTATTTAGATACACCTATACGAATGAATGATTTTATTTTTGATTAAATTCTAATAGAGGAAATCACTATATAATCTACAAAATAGAGCAAAGAAATATCAAAAACTTACAAAAATATCAACTAGCACAAAGCAAGAATAAAAAATAATATTAGGCAAGATCTACTAAAAAAAATGTAAGATATATGTAATATCCTGCTTCTTTTGATTGAACCAAGTTTTCTAAAACAATTTGCCAAGCTTTTTTTTAAAAAACAAATAGTGTTAACATTAAAAATACCAGAATCTGAAAATTCTTAGAATCTGAATTAAATTTCCGTTCTTTCAATTTCGATAAGCTTACAGTCAAAAAGATGACAATAGAAAGTCTCTTTATCACCACAGTCATGAGTTGAACAATTACTTCTACTAATGCTAAACAAAAATTGATTCACTTTACTATAACCAATAAGGACTTTGTGTGAGTTTATAATCACGAAAGGTTTTTATAATTTCACAGATACCAATTTGAGCACTAAAAAACGGATGGGTCCAGAGCCTTCATTTTGAGATAATCGCTTTAATTCCTTCATGTGTAGGTTTTTCTGTAAAGTTTTCTGATTTTCGTGTACATTATTGAAAGAAGAACAGGAATTATCGAATACATAGTTTATTTGTGAATATGAATAATATGTATGTTCATTTGATTTATAGCTATTTCGACTATTTCGAGTGTCCATAAATCTTTTTTTCCTTTCTTTAAATGTTTGGTCAGAGTTAACTCCTGCGGTCTAAACTCGATAAGGAGGCAATATGCTTAAGCCATTATTGTCTCAATTGTAGTGGATAGAAACATTTTGGAAATTAAAATCATGCACAAATTTTTAATAGGAGCTAAATTTTGCAATTTTTTGATCTCATTACTGATAGACATGCAAATATTGCTTATAAAATGGTTGATTCAATAGTAACTATATTCAAACTTCTGAGGATATATGTATATATATCCATATATGTATACAATTTTGTTGAATAATAGAAATTAAGAAGAAAACACGAGGAATCTCCCATCTATACGGTCCACAGATTGGTTTTATATTGGTCTGGTAATATAGGAAAACGAGTATCTTCTAGAAGGATCGAAAACCAAAAAGCTGGTGCAAGTAAAGACAAATTTTGAATTTATACCTATGACAGAATGTTTGAAAGCTTACGTCTGATTATCGTTTCATCTGGAAACACTGTTCATATTTTTTGGAAGAAGAAACGTATAATTGCTTAAACTGAACGCCATTAATAATGAAATGATACAAAAAGAGACATTACTGGTAATGTACTTAAAGTTAACCAATTTAAGAGGCCCATGTGTCCTATTAAAAAGGCAAGGAAAGTCATGGATGAAGACAAATATGTAAAGGTAATGGTTGTCTGACTTGTGCTGGGAATAATAGTATTTGTCTGAAATTCAATGTAGGCTAGTTTTCTCAGCTGTGGAGGAATTTTATGGCAATAATAGACACTTAGTGCTATTTAGAAGGAGATATGAATGAAATAATTTTTACCTCAAAGCCCTAACAGCCTAGGGCTAGGCTCACACAGAATATAATAGGCTACATTAGAGGCTATTACATGCTTAGGAAAAAAAAGGTGAGAAATGAAGAAGAAAAAAACTCTTCATAATCCAGCAATTGAGATAAATGAGCTCTTGAACAAGGTCTTGACCTTACTTAGGCTATCTATCCAATTACCTTTCACTAAACAGTATAAAAAAAACTCTCAACCAAATCACAATGTTCAAATGCCTACACAGTTTTCATTAATAACTGTAAACTCTTGTAAATTTACATGCTTAACACCTTAAATCTAACAGCATATTTCCAAGTGATTACCTCTCACTAAGGCTCCTCAGAGGAACACCAGCTGCCTAAATTGGTAAATTTTATTAGGCCTAGATGATGAGTTAAAACTTGACCCCCAGCTCCCCCACCCTTAATGTTCAAATGTATACCCTGAATTGGTATAAAGGGGTGGGTAAAATTAATTTGTGGCAAAAGTGATTATTGCATTTAGCATAAAAAATGCATCACATGTTGTGCTCACTTTATTGTAAGTCAGTAATATGAACAGCAATTTACCTAAAATTATAGTTTAGATGCTTTTGCTAACTTAGAAAAGGTGTATATTTGGAAAATGAAACTTTTAGGGACAGTTTTACAAACTAAAGTATGTCCTGGGAAGGTATTTTGAAGTACCTACCTACACTCCTCCCTTTAGAGGGCAGTGACTTTAGATGACCTTTAATTTTTTGGTTTTATGAAAGTACAACCTTGTAAAATTGATCTTATGCTTAAACAAAGTAGGCTACAGCAAAACTGTTTTCAGCCTCACAACTTTCAATCCTAATTTCTTAGGTTTCAATAATCTGCAAATACGTTTCCTAAATTTAGAATAAAAAATCAATTTAAATGGATTAAAATTTTACTCAAAATATCAGAAATTGCATTTTCAGAATTAAAGTCAAAGATAAGGAGACTAATGACTAGGATATTATTTGACTTTATTTCTGCCCATTTTTTTGCTTAATAGAGCTCTTTACTTTTCTTTCAAAATCTTGTTTGTGGATTTTTTTTTTTTTAATTAAATTCTGTTTGTTTTTTATTGACTTAGTGTTTTTCATGGCAAAAAATAATATTTTATATCCTTTTAGTTTTTCATATAAGAATCCATAGTTTGGGTTGCTATTTGTACATTGGAGAAACTTTTTTTTAACAATTTTTAATCCTGACGCAAAGAGTATCTTTTAATTTAACTTTAAAACTCCTGAAATTGACCTGAAAAATAAAACTTAGTACTATTCCCAAAAGATTCTATCTATGTTCTTTGACAACTAGGATAGACTTACACTCTTTTTGTTTACTTAAATTATAAGAGCAGAAGTAGTTATAGTATTAGCCTCATAAGTTTTAACTTTATACTCCTAGTCATTCTTGATGTATTACTAAGGTTTCTTCTTGGCAACCATAAGAAAATGCCTTTTGATTTAGTTTAAAGCAACATTTAGCTTTAAAGCATAAGGGGCCAATTGCACAATGGTGGGGGGTTGGCATACCTAATATCCCTAAATAAACAGTTGCTGGACTGTTCTACTTTGCTGAACTAAATGGCTCAAAATTTTGACTGGATGTGTTTGGGAAATGAATAGGCTTGAGAGAAGTGCTGGTTGCCATCCCATCTCTTTTTACTCTTAAAATGATCACCAGGACTTTTAATTTTGAATTGAATTAGCTCCTTTAAAGTTGTCAATAATATTTTTAGCTATTATAGAGTAGTGTATCCTATAATATTGCTTATATGACCTTTTGAGAACCTGCATGTGTACAATTTTTTTTGTCTAACTGAAACTCCTCCTAAACTTTCCCTGAAAGTTTCACCTTAATACCCTTAGCATCATTAGTTAAAGTGACAGTAGTGGTAGTATTAACAGTATACACATAGTACCTTCTGGCTGGTTCAAAATCCCCCAAAACTTACACTTAAAGGTCTAATTTAATAATATAATTTTTTCTTCAGATATTGCTCTGTCAACTTTTTGAAGGCACACATGATCATAGTTTGTTTTGATTCATTTCAACATCCATGTAAATTCTCCTCAAAAGCTTCACCTTTTACCTTTAGATTGCACAGTAGCAATTTTTGTGGCAGTATTAGTGGAAATAGATGCATTGCATCTTTGGTTTCTGCAACATCTCCTTCAACACACTCTAGAAGTCTCAGCTTAATACCATCAACTGTTCTTGAAGCATTTCTGATGCATCTGCCTGGCAACCTGTGAGTCATAATATGTTTCAATTTAGTTCCATTTAGTTAGTATGCATTCCAAAACTTTCACCTTAATATCCTTAGCTTTAGCAGCAGCAGAAGTAATATAGCAGTAGAATTAATTGTAGTAGCCTAAACTTTAGTGGCAGTACTAATAATAGAAGTAGTAATAATAATAGTATTAGAAGTAGAAGTAGTAGTTTTAGGTTGAAAATATTTTCTTTTGGTTAGTTCAACATCCCTCACAAGAAGCCCTGTTAGTTTTAACTTCACACACCAAACTCTTCCTATCATATTGCTGTTCCATCCATTTGACAACCCTCATGCATACAGCACGTTGTGGTTCATTTCACCTTCCCCCCTCAAAATTCAGTGAAAATTTTACCTTCATACCCTTAGGCATAGTTTTAATAGTAATGTCAGTAGTAGTATTGATATTACTAGTAATAGTATTAATTTATTGCCTTATGGTCAGTAGGACATTCCTCTCATCAAATCCTAGAGGTTTCAACTTAATTAAGTTAGCCATTGCTATGACATTGCTGATATATCCTTTTGATAACCTGTATGCTATCAAATTTTCCTCTCAGTACTCTTAGCCTCACAAGTAGTATCAATAGAAGTAGTAGTAGTAAATGCAGCAGTAACAGTAGTATTAGCAGTAGTATGCACATATTGTCTTTTGGGGAGATGATATTGTCCTTTAAGCATTCTCTAAAAGTTCCAACTAAATACCAAAATCAATTCTTGAGATATGCTGTTTTGACAGTTTGCATGCATATAGTGTCTTTTAATTTAGCTTGACTTTCACTTCATTACTGTAACCAGATTGATCTGGTAGCAGTAGTGGTGGTAGCTGTAGTAGTATTTGTAGCATGAAAATATTGCCTTTTTTATCATCTCCCTTATCATTTCCTGAATTTTCCAAATTAACAAACTCATTTATTCCAGTGTTATATCCTTTTGACAATCCTTATACACATAATGCATTTTGATTTAGTTCAAAACATTCTCTGGAAGGCTCACCTAAATGCCCTTTGTCTTCTTGGAAAGTAAAGTTCAAACACACATACTTTTCTCAATAATATATGCTGTGAATAAACAATGAACAAATTACCTAAGTTACAGCCCTTGCCCTGACGACTTTGGGCAGGTTGAGATCCCCAGAGACATAATTACTGAATCTTTCAAAAAGGCTAAATAAAATCGATCTATTAAAATTTTGACTGGATTTATTTTAGGGAATGATAGACTTGGGTGGGGATGATTGGCCTTCATTCATGTTTTGCTCTTAAGAAGGGCACTATAACTTCAGACTTTCAATCAGATGAGCTCCATCCAATCCAAAGCTTCTACAACCACTTGTTCCCAAAAAACCTTATATGCCCCAGGGCATAACTTACAACCTTTGCTTGTGGGCCCTGGGGGACTGTGTCCACCCTAAAGTAACAAAATGACTGTCTGACAATTTCAATTGCAGGGTGACCCAAAAAGATCTGTACCCATATTTTATTTGATAAAAATCCATTTAAAAAAAAATATCCTTTCTGTTGCAGGACATAAAAGGTGAACCTTTGGATGATTGTTTGCAGCTATAGTTGCCCCAAAAATGTTTTGGACCAATTAGCAGAAGATATTGTCCCTGGAGACCTATTTTGTGACAAAATCATACCAGAGTGTACAAATTCAGTTTCGAAAACTTTTCCATTGTTGCAACTTATTTTGTGACCTATTTTGGACAAATGTCTCCAAAATAGTTGTGGACTTATGTTCTAAAGCCATAGGAGGAAAAGGCTAGGATGCAACCCTAGAAAATCAGTGCATAGACACAGTCAAGAACTTAGAATGACAAGGAAGTGCAAGGAATGCAAGGACAGAAGAAAAAATTGCCACAGTAAGGGACTCAGTAGGACGCAGCACTTGAAAATCAGTGCGTAGACACAACCAAGACCTTGGAATGACAAGGGAGTCACTATAGCGTGTCCTCATGTTTAATTGAACAGTTTATTCCCCCATTACAGCAATGTTTTCTTATTTCCTTGTTCTCTCTTTCCTGCCTGAATAAGTTTCCCCTGTGGCTTTAAAACTAAGTCCACTACAGTCCCATGCTCACTGAACTTCATAACCCAACTAACAATTGTGATTTTGGTGGAAAGTTGGAACAATGGAAAAGTTTTCAAAACTGAATTTGTACACTCTGGTATGATTTTGTTGCAAAATAGGTCTCCAGGGAGAATATCTTCTGCTGATTGGTCCAAGAAATTTTTGGGGTAACTATAGCTGCAAACAATCATCCAAAGGTTCACCTTTCATGTCCTGCAACAGAAAGGATATTTGTTAAAAAATGGATTCTTTTATTGAATATAATATGGTTACAGATCTTTTTGGGTCACCCTGTGAATGTTTTTTGAGAGAAGAGGATGTCAGGGGCGGGGGGTAGTTGCTCTCCATCATGCTTGACTCTTAAAAGGGAACTAGAACTATGCATTGCAAATTAAATGAGTCTCTTTTAAAGTTCACATGACCACCCCCTCCATCAAAATTGCGATCTCAAAATTTTGACTGGATATGTATGGGGAAATGTTGGAGGTGGGAGAAGGGGTTAGTTGCCTTCCAATCACTTTCGACTATTGAAAAGGCATTAGCCCTTTCAATTTTCAATCAAATGAGTTCTCTTTGAATTTTCTACAACAACAAATGATGATATCAACATTTCTATCAGAAGCATTTTGGAAAATACAAGAATTAGGGGGGGGGTGTGTGTCCACCCTCCAATCACTGTGAATCTCAAAAATGGCACTAGAATGTTTGATTACCAATCCAATAAGCCCCCTGTGAATTTTATACAATTATTATTTCTATATATATCTTATATGCTCCCAGGGCATAACTTACAACCAATGCCCTGAGGGTTGTTGGGGGTTGTCATCCTTAAATACATAACTTCCAGACCTTTCAACTTTGTTGAGCAAAATTGGCTATCTGAAAATTTTGATTGGGGGTGCTTAGGGAAATGTTTGCCCTCCAATCACTTTTGACTATTTAAAGGAGCACTAGCTTTTTCAATTTTCATTTGAATGAGCCTTTTTAGAAGTTTCTATGACAGCAAACAGCCATTTCAAATTTTTTAGCAGATGCATTTCAGAAAAATACAGGGGGAAGGGTATCCACCCTCCAATTGCTCCGAGTCTTAAAAAGGGCAGTAGGACTTCCAATTACCAATCCAATGAGTCCCTTGCAAAGTTTGTGCAACCACCCTTTCTATATATATCTTTTATGCCCCCAGGACATAATGTACAGCCCTTACCCTGAAGGCCATGTGGGGTTATCATTCTCAAAGACATAATTTCTTGAACTTTTATATTGAACAACATGGCTATCTCAAAATTTTGATTGGATATGTTTGGAGAAATGGTAGGCATGGGAGGGGCAATAGTTGCCCTCCAATCAGTTTTGACCATCAAAAAGAACGTCCTGTGGTGGCGCAGTGGATTTGACCTTAGCTTGGTAATACGGGACCCAGAGATCGAATCATGCTGCAGGAATGCACTGCAGGGCTGACGCAGGGAGCATAGTAGTCAAGAAGTGTTGTTAATTCTTAAATAATAATAATAATCAAAAAGAACACTAGCCCTTTTCAATTTCCAATCGAATAAGCTCTTTTCGAAGTTTCTACAACAACAAATGGCAATTTAAATTTTTTTATTAGAAACATTTCAGGAAATATACAAGGTGTGGGGGGGGGCAGGGTACTCGCCCTTCAATCACTGAATCTTAAAAAGAGCTCTAGACCATCTGATTTCACTGAGTGAAAATCAGTGAATTTGAATCATCTGGATCCAATGAGTCCCCTCTGAAGTTTATATGATCACCCTTTCTATTATATACCTTGTATGCCCCAGGGCATAATTTATAACCCTTGCCATGAGGGGTCAGGGGGGTTGTCATCCTCAGAGACATAATTTCCTGACCTTTTAATTATTTTGAACAAAATTGCTATCTTGAAATTTTCATTGGATGTGTCTGGGGAAACAGTTGGCATGGGAGAGGGGTAAGTTGTCCTCTAATCACTTTTAAGTATTAAAGAGGACACTAGCCTTTTCCATATCCAATCAAATGAGCCTTTTTTGAAGTTTCAATGACAACAAATGGCCATATCAAAATTTCTATCAGATGCTTTGTTGGAAAGTACAAGGTGCAGGGGGTGTATTCACCCTTCTTTCACTCTGAATCTCAAAAAGGGCACTAAAATTTCTGACTAGTAACCCAATGAGCACCCTCTGAAGTTTATACAATTCTTTTCCATATAAACCCTTTCTATAAAACTCTTTCTATCTAAAGCTAATATGCCCCCAGGTCAAAAATAACTTGCAACCCTTGCCCTGAGGGCTGTATTAGTGTTGTCATCGTGAAACACATAATCTCCAGACCTTTCAACTATGTTGAACATAATGGCTATCTCAAAATTTTGATTGGATGTGTTTGGGGAAATGGTGGGCATGGAAGCTGTCCTCCAATCACTTTTGACTATTAAAAAAGGCACTAACCCTTTTTTATTTTCAATTGAATGAGCCTTTTTAGAAGTATCTACAACAACAAATGGTCATTTCGAAATTTCTATCAGATGATTTAAGGAAAATATGAGTTTAGGGGGGGGGGTATCCACCCTCCAATTACATTTTTGTAATTGTAAATTGTAATTACATAATTACAATTATAAAATTTTGATTGGATGTGTTTGGAGAAATGGTGGACATGAGAGGAGGTTTATTTGCTTCTAATCAGTTTTGACTATTGAAAAGGGCACTAGGCCTTTAAATTTCCAATTGAATAAGCCTTTTTAGAAGTTTTTAGGACAACCAATAGCCATCTCAAAGTTTCTATCAGATACATCTTGGGAAAATGTGAGAGGCTGGGGGGGGATATCCACCCCACCATTATTCTGAATCTTAAATAGGGCGCTTAAACTTCTGATTAGCAATCCAATGAACCTCCTCTGTAGTTTGTACAATCTTTCTATGTAAATCTTATATATACCTAGGGCATAACTTAACCCTTGCCCTGAGGGCTTTGGGGGGGGTGTCATCCTAAAAGGCTTAATTCTGGACCTTTGAACTATGTTGAACAATGTCGCTATCTCAAAATTTCAATTGAATGTGCTTGGGGAAATGGTTAGCATGGGAGGGCTGTTTCTATGATGATGAGGGGTCTAACTCCTTTGATACAAAGTGCAGTGGTCTAAAAGAAATACATTGTGCCCAGTTTGCTCTTTACTTATGCAGCACTACTGCACTGCCTATGATAGTGACCACACCAAAGAAGTGATGTTAGGTTAATCTTAATGAAATATAACAAAATATGATGAAAATATAACACTTTAGTAGCAAAATCATAGAAACTACAACAGAGAATTATGGAAAACAGGTCACCCAGAACATATTATATTAAACATGTAACATAACCATGTCTGTATATTAAGTTTTTAATTAGAATATAACTAATTAGTATTTTATTTGCTTAGGCTAAGCTGATTATCTCCAAATGGACACAGAAAACCAGTTTCATTCCAGATCAAGAACAAAGTGTGGTTTTATTACATATAAGTACAGGGAATGCTATTAGACTCATAAAATCGCTTGATAATCATAAATACAAGGCTGATTATTGTCAACAATAAGATGCATAGTCTCACGTAATCCTTATCCCCTGATGGATAAATACATAGGCCACTACAAACATATTTATAGAATTCATGTTAATTTTGTGTTATTTTCCTTATTAATAGACCCTAAAGTGTTATACTATACTTACTTACCTTGGATTTTTATTGTGTTTGATTTGTTTCTAGTTGGTGATATATAAGTGTAATTCCCTAGAGATTTCAACGTGTCCTGATTTCGACTTTTTTTTGTCGCTGTTGCCGCTCCGAAGTTGCCAATATAATTTCTTTTGGGCGAATTTGAAAAATCAGCCAAAAAGTCGGCAGCCGAAAACGTTTGGAAAGTTTGGTTATCATATTCAAAGTCCAGTGAAATTTCGTCAAAAAGCCACCAACAGACCAGAGAATTGAAGATTGTGTGATTTAAATGTGTTTGTCTAATTAGGCTAAACTTACAAGACCTCTGTCAAGAGATTTAGATAGTAAATGACTTCAGCATAGGCTTCAGTCTAGTCAAGGTTACTCTGCTGAATTTCATCGGCTGTCGAGTGAGGATTGGTTGTCTGAAGAATTATCTGGATCTAAAATCAAATTCTTTTGAAGAATTTTCCATGCAAAGCGAGCCGCGAAATAATATTCCCGATAGGTAAACGTACACAGGTTGTAAGCAGAAGAGGGGCGGGTGCCTGCCGCAAGAGCCGTACGTACCTGCTGGTATTTAGTTACCCTTAAATTGCGGGGAATAGGTGAGCAGGTCCCGACGCTTCCCTTATACTTGTGTACGCTATCCGAAAATTGCGTTGAATGCTGTGACGTAAGCGATGGGGACTCTCGTACGCAATGCTGTACTGAACTTTCTCACGCGATCCATGCAAGCGGGGAACAAAATTGAAAGCATTGTTAAGCGAGCTGTGGAGTTCTTTGATCATGCTGAAATTCTTAGTGCGAAGGAGAAACTTATAACGCTTGCCAATGAGATTGGTTATGATTACGTCTATCGGAAAACGGCAAACGATTCTGATAACGTGATGGAAATGGCGAAAATCCTAGCCCTTTGCGCTAAAGAGAAAAAGCCCTTGCCTACTTTCGTAATTTTTGATCCGCAGGAAGTGCCCACCTGCCCTGATGAAGTCAGTGCCTGCGTGAGAATAAAAGTAAACGAGATGTGTCGAAAGTTTGATGCCGGATTAGGGGCTATCGCGGATAAGATCAAACTTGCATCTGAACAGTGTGCTCAGCAGCTCGCCGGGGTATCGCAGCAATGTACTACCATAAGCGACGCTATTTCCCAGGGCTCACCCACTCCCCGTTCAGCAGCGAATCCGCCATCAAAGCCACTTTACTCGGTGGTTGTGAAAGCAAACGATATGCCGCCTGAGTTAACGTCCCCACAATCCCGGAAAGACTTCTTTGCAAAGGTTTGCCCTAGCGACGTAAGCTCCGATTCTCTTACTCTGAAACGTAGCAACGATGAATGGAAGATTCTTGTCCAGTCTCGAGATGCCGCTACCCAACTTGCAGAAGCAATGAAAAGGAAGAACATAACCACTAAAGTCAAAGTTCCCCAGTTTGTCGGTATCATGAAAAGAGTACCCTCTTCAGTTAGCGAGAGTGAACTCTGTCAAATTGCTGGTTGCGACAAAGTGGCGCAATGCGGATCTACGAGAGCGTTCAAGTTATTCTATGCAAGTCGACAAACACTTGAAAACGCTATCGCGAACCCGCTGAAGATTTGTTTAGAACTGTTCAGGATTGAAGAGTTCCGCTTTCTACCGAGGAGGTGTTTCAAGTGCCATGCTGTTGGTCATTTAGCAGCTGACTGTTCACAACCAGAAAGGTGTTCGCGCTGCGGTGGCGATGGTCACAGCTCTAGTAAGGACAACCCATGTAGTAATCCGCAAAAATGCCTAAACTGCGGCTCTAGTAGACACTCTTGCTACCATGCTGCTTGTCCCTTTAACAAAGCCCAGCCTAACACTAGCACGTAAATGGAAAATCGAATATTCTGCTGGAATATGAACGGTAAAGTGTTGGACAGAATCCCCCTTCTAACTGACCTTTCTAAAGAATATAACTGTATTTGCATACAGGAACACTTTCTGACCGATGATAGTGTAAACCTTCTAAAGTTTTCCTCGGATATGCATTACCTCGTTCAACCTGCGCGAAGATCTGGGACTCGGGGTCGTCCCTCTGGTGGCCTAGCCATAATCACGCGCTCTAACTCGGGGCCCCCCGTGTGTGTCGAGCAGAATGAATGGTTCCAAGCTGCCAAAATGCATGGCGTGTTTTTCGTAAATGTTTATTTACCAACCAATTACAATGACATCGCTTCAGAAAAGAAGTTTGCAAAAGCATGCCAGAAGCTCGGAAAGTGCCTCCTCAGTTTAGTCCAGAAATCATGCCCTGTTATAATTCTTGGTGACTTTAACTGCAATCTCGACGATCATTCCTGCCCTCGGGCTGTACTATTGCTGAACGCCTTACCAAGCGGATTTAAAGTTGCTAAGAAGGATAAGTGCTATTCCTATATCAGTACCGCAAAAACCGTCTCAAATCTTGATCATGTAGTAACTTACAAACTGGACCTAGAGTCAGTCTCGGTTGGATCTGACGGTGCCTATTCGGATCATTTACCTCTCTCTTTTGCAATACCAGCCGTCAGTCCCCAGTGTGCTCCAAAAACCAAGCCTGAGCCAGCACGTGATTGGAAAAAAGTAGTCCGTGAGCAGTTCCAGCTCAATTGTGAACAAATTTTGAAGAAAATTAAAGTGCCTTTCCACCTCCTACAGTGGGATTGTGACCTAACGGAAAGCGAGATACGCCTGCAACTGAACATGTATTTCTACGAAATTTGCCACTCCTTGAGAGTAGCTGAAAGGGTTGCTGTCCCATTACGTAGCGTCCGACGTGGGTCGCGAGTGAAAGGATGGGCCTCTAACAGTGAGCTTGTGAAGGCAAGAGCAGCTGCCAAGTTCTGGCTGGGGGTTTGGCACGAGTGCGACCGGCCAAAAAGCGGGGTAGTCAATGAATTGCGGGTTTATACAAAACGGCGGTTCGCGAAAGAGCTACGAAAACATCGTAGTAGCCTCAAACGGGAAACAGTTTCAAAAATCGTTGAAAACCCTAATTTGGTCTGGAAGCTCCGTGCCAGGCCTGTAGAAAGTACGGGACAAAATGCTAGTGATATAGATGAGGAAATATGGGTAGATTATTTTGCTGCTGAATTCTCCCCACCAGATGAAGTGAAAAATAAAAAGTTTAGCGAAGAGCTCGATCAGCTTATGACGAAAGAGCATAATTACCTCGTGATTTCTAGTGCGAAAATAACCCACCTTTGTCAAAAATTAAAGAAGAAATTATCCGCCGGTGCCGACCAAATCTGTGCTCTACACCTACTGAATGGTGGTCCAGTTCTATCGGAGCATTTAGCAATAGCTTACCAAATTATACTAACACATGGTATTGTACCGGACATTTTCTGTTTAGGTGTGATCACTCCAGTTTTGAAAAAGGGTAAACCTGCTCATGAACCATCGTCATACAGACCCATTACTGTATCATCTGTGTTTTGCAAGCTATTTGAAAAGCTCATAATTTCGGACATTAAAGCTAGTTGTAAAGTGCCTCCCCACCAGTTTGGATTCCAAGCTGGCTTAGGATGTGCCCATGCCTTGCATGTAGCTGCAAATGTTCTACTGGATGCCCACATTTCGAAAGAAAGCCTAGCTATAGGTGAATATGATGTACAGCGGGCTTTTGATTCGGGTATCCATTCTCAGAATATGGTTGAGCTGAGAAAGTCCGGAGTTGACCGTGCTATTGTCAAACCCTTGAACGACATGTATAGTAGGCTCAAGGTCCGTATTAAACTGTCAGGTAAATTAAGTCGTAGTTTGCTGTGGTGAAGAAAGGTATAAAACAGGGAGCCGTATCATCACCTGATCTGTTCAACAACAGCATATCGACGGCCCAGTCAAAAGTGGCCCCTTGCTGTATTTTTAAAGGCATTGACGTGTCCCTAGTTGGGTTTGCAGATGACCTTCTAAACTTTTCAAGAATTTTGTCTTCTTTGGAATCTAACTTTAAAATTTTGGAGATGGAGTATGATGAAATTGGGTTGAGTTTTAATGTGACAAAATGTGAAGTACTGTTATTTAACTGGAATGCCTCTCAACCCGAAATCCAACTAGGGTCACAGGTGGTCATGCCCTCTAAGTCAATTGTATACCTGGGTCTGCCGATCGGTGAAACTCTTCAGCATACACGAGCACTGCTTGTAAAGCACATCGAGAAGAAGATCAGGTCAGCTTATGGAGCTTCGGTTTCCTCCAAGCGTAATCTAAATAGGTCGCTGCGTGCACAAATATTTGTTGCTGTTGCCTTACCCCCATGTTCTTTACGTTTCGCCGTTCTGGAAGTTACTTACAAATTCGAATAAAGTAACTATAAGAAGAATATTCTTCAGGTACCTCAAGTTCCTACTTGAGATGCCATTAAGAACAAGTAATTCTTACCTAACGAGGCGGTATTCAGTACCTGACCCATTTACTGCGGTGGAAGCGTGTCTTGAAAAGTACCGTGATAGAGTAGAAGCGAGTAACCACCAGTGGACCGCCATTCTTACATAGTTGTATTATAGTTCCTTCGTGATTATTTTCATTTCAAGAAGTTTCGTTGTGTTTTGTATGTGGGTTTTCTTCTCTTTTGTTTTTTATCCGTCTTTTGTTCAATTGTGACGGGTTTTTCCAATATATTTATTATTATTTATTATTATTATATATATATATATATATATATATACATATATATATATACATATATATATACATATATATATATATATATATATATATATATATATATATATATATAAATATAAATATATTTACATACATATATTTGTGTTACTTTTGACCTGCTTTGACTTCATTTCTCCTGTTGATTTGGTGCCAGCATTAAGAGAGCTGACACTATCTTTATCCAATAAACCCAGTCTTAAGCTGCCATGGGTGCATCTTCAGGTCTTATTCTTGCCTTACTTTGAAAATGATTTAGACTGCCAGACCATATTGCTCTTGGGAAACCACATGATTTTTTTTTCCATCCAGCAATCACAAGGTTAAAATCATATATGACACAGTAAGGGTTTTCTTGACACATCCAGAAAAGGTGGCCATACCATCTCAGTGTATGTTGCACACATTGAAGCTTGGAGCAATCTAAGGAGATATCCTTGTAGAGCTCAGGAGTTGACTATTTGAGTTGTAATCAGTATTGTATAGTGAACAAGTACACTGTGCTGATCCATAGCTTCCTAGTTGAGTTTACACTCCCCAGAGGACCACTCAACATCCAGTGTTCATTTGAAGATGTCCACAGATTCAGCAGTAACAGTTTCATCAGAGAGTTTATTCTAACTGTTGACAATTCTTGAGGAAAAGAGTGGAGCAATGACTCTGGATAGGGTAGGCTGCTTAACAAGTTTCAGCTCAGGATGTCTAGTTCTTGAGTTAGGGCCAACAGTGAGAAATATTTCTGGGAGTGTATTAGCCCTCATTAACTTATTGGTTAAAATGGCATCATCTCTATTTCTCCTGTATACAAGAATAGTGAGTTTATGCTTTGCTAGTAGGGTAGGAAAATTCCCTCATGCCAGATATCACTTTGGTGGTATGTTTCTGCACACTTTCCAACACTTTTATGGCTTTTTTAAAATAAGGGGAGGCTAGAGACATTCCAACTTCAAGCTTTGGATGCAGAAGTCCTTATACAGAAGACTGATGACTTTTGGGGAACAACTAGAAAGAGTATGCTTAATCAACCCCATCATTAAATTAGCACCAGCAGCTGACTTCTTAGCATGAGTGCTGAGTTTTAATTAATTATCAATAGTGATTCCAATATCTTGCTCATTATTTACAGAGGAAAGTGGGCGACCTAATAGAAATAAGAGTGGCAAGTGTTCATTTTGCCAAAGTGAATGACATGGCAGTTGACAATATTGAATTTAAGAAGCATGCTCTTTTCTTGAAGGGCATGCTCTTCACAGGCCAAGGCTGGTCCAATGAGGTCGTCAGCATAGTGTTAGTTTACTGCTGTTAGTAGAAGGAGCATGATTGATCAAGATATTAGAAAGTGATTATATTACCCAAAACGCTACTGCTCAAACATGCTATGTTTTGAGTGGAGGAACTCCACCCGAAACATGCCTAAATGAAGAAAGACTATGGATACCAGACATGTTATCCATAGACATGTGACAACATGTAATTTGATTGCAAGTTGGTTGTGACAAACTTTGTCAAAGCTTTAGAAAAGTCAAGCAGAATCATGTCAGTAGGCACTCCTATATCAAGTTACTTAGTGATATGGTTCAAGGAGTTTGGTATCAACAGATTTTTCAGACCAAAAGCCATGCTGTGAGCTGTGCAAGAGATTTCTTGCTCCAAAATGTCTAATTGCACTATTGATTATTCTTTCAAGAACCTTAACAACTACTGAGGTCATGCTAATAGGTCTGTAATTTTCTGCAAGGTCCTTTCTGCCTTTCTTAAATATTAGAATGACATTTGCTGTTTTCTGATCTAGTGGTAGTCTGGAAAGATTTAATGATAACTTGAACAGTAAGGAAAAAGGTTGACACAAGACTGTTCAATATTCATGGAGGATAAAAGAATTAATACAGTCTGGACCGGCAGATTTATTCATTTTGAGAGACATGAGCTCCATTAGAACTATTTTTATTAATCAGAATAGGTTCCATATTATTTGATACATCATGTATAGGAGGTGGGGAAAAACAATACTGGAATTGAAGAAAAAAAATAGATGCAAATTGCTGGTTGAAAATTTAAGCTCAGGATCAGCAACTGGTTGACTATTGTGCAGGATATCATAGACTGTCTGTCTGTGACAGTCTTTGATTTATTCACTGTAGTACCATTCAGAACTGAATGGAAATTAAATTATGTATTTTTTTTTATACAGTTGTGTTTACAGGAATTTTTTTCAGGGATTAGTTGATGCAACACATCTTAAAAGGTAAAAAAAAAGGTCTTAGAAGGTAAAAAAAATGCAAAACATCTTAAAAGGTAAAAAAAAGAACATGAGAAATTGTGGAAAGTAGCCTATCTTGGTAATGAAGGAGTGGGGTATGGTCTATGTGTCATCCTTCATTGATATGTTTTATGCGCTTTTAAAATACAAATTGAGTAGCTTTTTTATTGATTTATCATTTGCTTTTTATTAATTAAGAATTCTCCTTTTCTCAAAATTTAAGTAAAGTGTTGTAATTGTTACCTCTTCCTTGCCAAAAAAAAGTTACACAAAAAAAGCAAATGCTTTAAGTATGAGGATACTTTTTTTCTTAGCCAACTTTAGGGAAACGCCAAAGAGAGCCAAAAAAGAGTACAGTTACTCAAATCAGCATTGCATAAGGTGTATTTTATAGTTGTAACACCCAGTATTATGTAAACAGTTATTGCATAAGACAGTATTTTATAACGAGTATTATATAATTGGTAATGTCAGTAATTTCCAGTCAATATCTATCAGAAAATAATCAAGTGATGTCCTACAGTGGATAGCCAAAACGTCTCCAAAGGTATAATAACAAAGTGTAAGATATTATGTTTCAAATAATCACCAAAATGCTCGTTTTTTTTCCCGCGTTAAATGCTCGTTTTTCCCGCGTAAGCATGCCATGTTCATGTTTCATCAGACATTTTTTTTAAAGTTTTTCAGAATGCCAACATGTAAAGCTGTAGCAAAAAAGACGGTTCTTTAAACTACTTGTTATTGCCAATATCATTATCTTCTTTCTTTCTATTTTTTGTTGACACTCCTGCTACTTTTGAAACTCCAGTGGCTTATTTAGAACCAGGGACTCCCCTACATGATGATGAAAAGTCCAAAGATATAAGAAGGAACAAGGAAGAGCCAAAGCTAAGTCTTGATGAATTTGTGCCACACACACATCAGAAGATAATGAAAGTTTTCAGGAAATAATGAAGGATGCCTTTGAGAGGCATAAAAAGAGGGTATGAAAAGTGTCTTCTTCTTCTATTTCAGCAAACGTGGGGTTTTCAGTTGAGATTGTTTAGCCCTTTTCCTTTTGACTCACTCTGTGAGTGGAAATGAGTTACAGAAATGGTTGCTCCTTATTTATCTTGAATCAGCCTAGATATCTTGCAGTAAATCTTTTGATTCTAGGAGTTTAAATATCAGAGGTCATACATTGAGTTCCATGCTCTGTGTACAGAGATGGTCAGCTAGACTCTTTGATCATAGTGAGTTTTTAAGGTGTTTGGAGCACTTTAACAGTTTAAATTGTAAAGTATACTGTGCAGATGTCAACATATTACATTCCAATAGGCAATGGTCAGTTGTTTCATTTTTTGTATTGCAATGTATGCAAAGAGGGGTAAGGGAATTCAGCTACTTGACTTAGAATTTTGATAAAAATATGTCTAAAAATTTAGCCCATTTGTGGGACAAATGTAATTTACGGGTAAAAAAAGAGAGTTAGGTTGAAACAAGAGAGGCGCATGGCGGTGTGCTTTGGGCTATGTATTTTCTCATTAAGGGGGGGGGATAAAGTATAGTAGAGCTGCAGTCAAAATATTATAGCTACATTTATTCTGCATATTATAAAGTATAAATTTGTTTCTCAACATGATTCCTGCTGATCCCCACTTATAGGCCATAACTCAACGAAACTTAAAGAAACAGTGATTGAGGAGCCTTTTTTATTTATTTATTTATTTTCTTTATTTCCCTCAAAAAATGAGGAGTACGCTACAATATAATATAAAGAAAAAAAAACAACTGATAACACTTACAATCAAAACCTATCAAATATTGATCGAACACTTAGATTAGCCTATAAATCATGAAGGGCCAGAACTGTTACTAAAAAACGGAAATAAATTGTGGCCTAAAAGGCTAATTTTCGCCCTATCTTCAAATGTTTTATATTTTTTCTTTATACAGACTACAGGATCCTTCACATTAAGCTTTAAAACAATCTCAGTGTTACTAAAAGAAAGGGGGAAACCAAGTAAAAATTTACAGAATTTAAAATAAGCAACTTTAATGGGCGAAAGATCAGAAGGTCTGAAATTTCGGAAGAGGAGGGACGGGAACAATACGTGAGGCAGAGCAACAGCGCTATACATACGACCAAGGACGTCCCGACGGTAAAGACCCCGAAAACGAATTAAAAGACCAAATGCCTTGCGTAGTTTCATTTGAACATGCTGAACCAGGACTGGTTTGAAATCTCTTTTCGAAGCAGCATAAGGTAATCCCAAATAAGTGACTATTGGCGACGACTGAAAAGTAACACCATTGCCGCAATCGAGAGTCGCCCTGACATTATCCTCTAAACAATTTACAACAAAAAATTGACATTTTTCAAAACTGATAGAAAGGCCCAAACCTTTTAATCAATTAATTAAAATATTAAAATTAGAAACAAGACTAGACTTGGACCGGCTTAGAAGGATAATGTCATCAGCATATGCAATGTAAGACAGATTTCGAGATAATGAAACAAACGAGCAGGAAAGGGAATTAAGGGCAGTAGCTAAACAAGAGTTGAATATATAAGGAGAAATAATTCCTCTACCCACTTGAATTAATTTGGACTGAGATGAAGACGAACTCGGACAGATACGGATCTTTAAACCAGAATACCAAGAGCGAAGGACTCGTATGACAGCTAGGGGCAATCCAGCATGGATTAAAGTGAGCAGAGCGGATGCATGAGAAATGTTATCAAAGGCCCCTTTGATATCATTCAAGAGGGCGTATAGCGGTTGACCAGAGATTCTTGCTTCTTCAATAACTTTGCTGAAAGATGCATGGGCATGGTCACATCCCAAACCTCTCTTGAAACCAACTTGATTAGAACCAGTGTCAAGAATTTCAAGAAGATCCTTCAAACACAACTCAAACACTTTCCCAATCATAGAACCCCTAGTAATTGGCCTCCAGGAACTACAAGATGACAAGTCTTTTTTCCCGCTCTTAGGAATAGGCGTAACTATGCCAATATAGAATGACGATGGTACTAAACCAGTAGTAAGTAAAAGGTTGAAAAATGCCAGTAAAGTAATAAGAAAAGAAGAAGGAGCAAGTTTGAGGTGATTAGCAAATATAAATATATATATATATCTGTATAGAGCTTTTTAGTTAGTTCCCATACATTTCCATTTGTGGGCTAACCAAGTTCTGTGATAAATTTTAGAAACGTGCTTATTGGGGAAGAAAGATAAATTTGGTTTATTCTTATTTAACATAACCTCTGGTAATATTTAGCGATAAATGTCTAATGGGGATTGGTCTTGGGCTTGGATGGTCAATATTTAGAGCATTGTTTTGCAATTTTGTTTGCCTGATGATTACCAGCTATACCTTAGCAGCTAAGAACATACTGAAGGTATGTACCTATGCTGCAAAGCTGAATACAGCAGCTCTAGGCTGCTCTATTCAGCCTAAATAGAATAGAGCTCTTTTCAAGCCTATAAAGAGTCAGAATTATAATAATGGTCTATTTTCCTGTTTACCTGAACAATTGTTTAGGGTCATCAAACTATCACCTTCTTCACTTATCACCTTCTAATACATTTTGGACCCATAAAAAAAAAAAAAAAAAAAAATGGGCAATGGTTTGTATATGTAACTGTTATGTATTACAGTTATGTATTATGGTTTGTATTAAATTCAGCAAAATTCTTCTGGATTAAAGTAATGGAGTTAAGTTCTTAAGTCTAATTTGAAAAATTACTGTTTATTTTGGCGATTGACCAACTCCGTAGGGGGGGGGGGAGAATATAGGTCCAATAGACTCTGCTGGCACTAGGAGTTTCTTGTGGGTTTTAGCAAATTTATTTGCAATGCCTCTATATATGGATGGATTCCTTAACCAGTTATGCAGGGTATGTGAGCTATAGGCTTTTCTTATCAGATAATTTCATAAAATAAATCTTCCCCTCTCATTTATTGTTTATAATCCACTCTCATTAATCAGAAACTTGGTACTTGTTGGTTTCCTAAGACCAAATGTGTGACGGGTTATATCATTTTTTTTATTTTTTTTTATTTTGTGCATCTGGGTTTTAGCGCAAGTCCCATAATCAATGAGCCCACAATCAATATGGAGTCTTACATGTGCTTATAAAATTGATGTAAAGGTTTCTCATTGCAACCCCAAGGTGGGGATAGTAGTCTTTCTATTATTCTGATTTTCCTATAAGATTTTTATTGTATTTGTGATATGAAGGTGGAAATTAAGTTTTGGGTCAAGTATAAAAAAAAAGGTAAGGTAAAGGATACGGCATTAGACTTTACAATCCGTACCGGCGGTGCTGATCTCCGTTTCTTGGCCCTTCAGCCAGGAAGTGCAATGGGGGCTGGGGGCCAGCCATCCCCCAAGTACCCAAGGGTCAAGTATAAGAACTAGGTAATTTGATTGATTATGTTCTAGAATGATTACGCCATTTAGTTTTAGTTTTGTATTAATGTTTTTTCGCTTATGGTGGAATTGGATGATTTTTGACTTTGTAGGTGCAATGCGTAAATCAGATTTTTGAGAAAAAATTTTCCAATAAGAAAAGTGACTTTGTGAATTTTGAATGTGCAATCTCAAAAGTGTTGCCTATTGCCCATAATACTAGATCATCAGTATATTGTAAATTGGTGTGTGGGAGGTTCATGTCCCAGGGAAATAGAGAGAAGAAGAAGCACCTATGGAAGACCTTTGGTTGTTGTAGTTTGGGTGAGGAAGCTGAACCTAAACAAGCAATGAACTTTTGATTTTAAATGAAATATTTTATGAAGGATCCTAGCTTTGGGGGTAATCCAAGATTTGTAAGTTTGACTAAAAGAATCTGGTGGTTCGCATTGCCATATGCCCCTTCAAAATCTAGGAATGCAGTAACTAAGACATTTTAATTCGATAGAGATTGATTTATGGCATTTGTTTACAAGAGATAAACATCTGTTGAGGAATGGTGTTTCCTGAAGCTAGTCTGAGTATAAGATAACATATTATTCTGCTCAGCAAACCAAAAGAGTTGGCTGTAAATCGTTTGCTCCATTACTTTTCCCAGCACAGGAGCCATCATTATAGGCCTCTAAGATTCAGGGTCATATTTGGGTGTATTTATCTTTATAATTGATAGAAGGGACGAGGAACATTTACAAACATTGGAGAATGTGAATATAGCCCATGCATGATTATAGCAATTTATGAGCTCCTGCTTATAAGAAGGGATGAGATTCTTTATCAATGTAGGGTGTATGTTGTTGTTGCTACTAGTAGCATTAGCGCTAACGTGTTATATTGCATTGTACTTTGAGAGAGAGAGAGAAGAGAGAATGATGGGTTTATTAATATAAATAAACAAGACAAAACAGCCAAATGACCCGAAGAGCTTGTTTGGACTTACAGCCCCAGTACAAGTACAAATAAAAATAATAAGAAAAACGAGAGGAAAAAGAAAAAAAGAAGAAAAGATTCAGTTAATAAATTGTGAATGGTCGGGTTATATACTTTGACCCTGGGGGGGGGGGCTGGTTTATGACATTTTATGGAAATGGCTTTGGTGTTGCTATTACTATTGGAGAAAAGAGTTGCAAATAACTTTGCCTTTTCATTATCATTATATGTATTATCATATAATAGCTCATACTGGAGTGGATTGGGTGATGTTTTTCCAAAGATGTCGCTTATGAGTTTATGTATAATGGGCTCACGTGTTTCTCTGGATAGACTATTTGCAGAATTATTTCAGTAATTATATTTAGCATTTGCTATAGCCTTTTTGAGATTAGCTTTAGCTTTTAATTTATTTAAACATAGTGCAAGAGAGGGTATTTTTTTAGATAAGTTCTCCTAGCTGCCTTTTTGTTCTCCATTAATTTTGGCACTCATTCGACCACCATGCTTTAAGGGTTTGTTTAGAGATTGCTTTCCTAGGTGTTGTCTTGGGGGTAGCTATATTTGTTAGTATAGCTGCCAAAGCTTCAGCATGTGTGTCAGCTGTTTTATTTTGAAATATATGATTCCTGGGTGGGACTTATAATTTCATCACTAAGGTTATTCTTGTTTAGTGTTAATATATTTGGGGGTATGTGACTGATTTTTAGCGGGTTCTTTTATTGAAGAAACTATGGCAAAGCGGTCTGTGTGAAGGGTATCAATTTTCTTTTTATAAATTTCATTCAAAATGTAAATTGACAGAATTGGAGGTCAATTATGGAAAATTTACCACTTTTTGGGTTAAAATATGTATTTAATTTTGGAAATTGTGGTATTATCTGAGATCCCCCAATAAGGGCTGTTGGTATAAAAATCTCCGCAAACAATTATATTTTTTAGCATATTAAAATTGCTTAAATAACTGAGGAAATCTATAGCATCTATAGTAAGGCCATTGGAATTATAGAAGCTTATTATGTAAGTTTTAGTGGATCACTCAGCCAAACATTAATTCCAATTGTATCAACATCATTTAAAAATAGGGAAAATTAATTCTACAAAATTTGATATTATTACTTATCCAATTGAAGCTTCACCTCCAACTTTTCTCTGATCCGACCTATCCTTTCTCAGGATACTGTATCCTAGATACTTTGTTTATTGGTTTTGGGTCAAATGGGTTTGCTGAAGGCAAGCAATATTAACAGAATTATTATTCATAAAAGATATTAGCTAATTTAACTTATTTTCTGAAAGTGATGTTGCATTCCACTGAATTATTGAGGTGTGCTTCTTTGTTGCTTTAGTTTTCATTTGACTCTGTGTCAATATTTAGCTTTGCTTGGAGCAAAGGAAGATCCTTTTTTGCTTGAATGAGCATGTCATTGGGTAGGTAGATGTTTGCCAATTCATTTATTTAATTTTTGCTTTCTGTGGCTGTTGTAAGGTTCGTGGACAGAACTGTATTGGAGTTTAGTATGAAGAGGTTTTAGCTTGTTTGGTTGTTCATCAGAGTTGACATTATCTAGAGGATTGATTGCCGGTACTGCTTCTAACTCAGTACTGCTTGGGAGGGGTGGCCAGGCAGACCTCTTCTCATGGGATGAGAAGGCCAGTTGACTCAACCTTGGTGTTTCTCTCTGGTAGGATTGTTAGCTGGGTTGTTTTGAGGAAAGAGTCTTGTGGGGGTACTAGTTGTTTTGGGTAGAATGTGGTTGGTTTAACTGTGAGTGTTAGTATTGGGTGGATTCATATGGGGTTTATTTTGGGATGGTTGGGATGCATTTTTTTCGAGAGCTGTAAATGGATAAGCTACAGCTTTCTCTGTAGCTATTTGGAGCGTTAGTGCTCGATTTCATATGTAGGGCATAATATTTTATTGGAAGAAACGTAGAGGCCTTTGCAATTTATGCATGTTGGCTGATTATTTTTGCAATTTAGTATTCCTTTTGGGGTGGGTAGTCTTTTATTTACTGCAGGCTTGTAAGATTTCACCTCAATTATTTGTTGAGTGTCCCAGTTTTAGGCATTTTTGGTATTGGATGGATTTTGGCTTGTAAGGCTTGTGTGGTTTCATTTGTTCAAAGAGTAAAATCTGGCCTGTGATATTGCTGTTTCCTCCAAGTGTGAATTATAAAGACTTGCATGATATTCGACCATTAGCGTCTGGTTTTCCCAGTTGGGTGACATATGTGACCGGGATTAGGTTGTTAGTTCTGTCAGAGAGCCTTTCTTTTAGCTCCTGATTTGGTATCCCTGGAGGAATGTTATACACAGCTATTTTAGTTGGGTAGGGATTTGGGGTCCAAAGAGAAAACTTTATTGGGATGTTAAGAAGGGTTTATAAGCTAAGCAGTATCTCCTCTGATTTAGAATCTTGGTGAGCTATTAGCAAAGATTCATCACGGTTGATGTTTAGCGAAAACTTTGATTTTAACAACTTGAAATTGCAACCCTTATTAGAATTATCTTATTTATGTCAAAGGGGATTTTAGGGGATATTATATATATATATATATATATATATATATATATATATATATATATATATATATATATATATATATATATATATATATATATATATATATATATATATATATCGCGCCACCCCAACACCTAGTTGGTGGGGCGCTTCGCGCCCCCCCCCCCCCCGCGCGCGTAAGTCGTTACGCGCCATATTAGTTTTTTTGTAGTTTTTACCTTTTTTAGTTTTTTTCTTCTTTTGTATTAATGCTAAAGCCAAGGTTCAAACCTGGAGCCTCTCGGACCTAGAACCTGAAACATAACGCTTTACCAACTCAGCTACTTCGGCTTGAATACATTCGTTTTGAGCAGCTTCCTCGGGTGTTGCCATTGTAGGTTCTACAGTCATTTTACAATTAGAAATTTCTCTTTCAACGGTCTTCTTACAATTAAAAATTTGTCTTTGAACGATATTCTTAAATACCTGTGTCCCGGTCGTCATTTGTGTCCCGGTATCCCAGTCTGTCATTTCTCTTTGAGTGTCCCGGTCGTTATTTATATTCCCTGTGTCCCGGTCTTTAATTTCTCTTTGAGTGTTTTTTCTTTTTAGTATTTTTTAGTTTTTACATTTTTTCTTTTTTCAGTTTTCTTTTACTTCTTTATTTTTCAGCTTCACTATGAAATACATATCGCCGAACCTTTGTTTTTTTAACTAAAATCAGGTAGGCATTGATGACCTTATCCAAGTCAAAATCCCAAACCCAATCATCATCGCTATCATTTTCAGTTTTGATATGTTTTGACTCTCGCTGTCCAGGTGGATCTTCATCTAACTGCGCGGTTTTGCGTTCTTTAGCCTCAAGCCTGTTTCCTTGCTGTTCTTTTGATTCCTCGGCACGCTTTCTTTTCTGACTTTCTCTATCAGCAGCAAGTTTTTCGGCATAGACTCTTTGAGCATCTTCATCGGCTTTTGCCATTGTAAGTTCATCAGTCATTTTAAACTTAAACATTAATAGATTTCTACGTGAACATGTACGTCTTAAATATCTTTAATGACGTCACCATCATAGCAAAAATGACGACAACTAACTTCGTGACGTCAGTCGACACAGAAACATTTTTTTGTAGTTTTCACCTTTTTTAGTTTTTTTCTTCTTTTGTATTAATGCTAAAGCCAAGGTTCAAACCTGGAGCCTCTCGGACCTAGAACCTGAAACATAACGCTTTACCAACTCAGCTACTTCGGCTTGAATACATTCGTTTTGAGCAGCTTCCTCGGGTGTTGCCATTGTAGGTTCTTCAGTCATTTTACAATTAGAAATTTCTCTTTCAACGGTCTTCTTACAATTAAAAATTTGTCTTTGAACGATATTCTTAAATACCTGTGTCCTGGTCGTCATTTATATTCCCTGTGTCCCGGTCGTCATTTGTGTCCCGGTATCCCAGTCTGTAATTTCTCTTTGAGTGTCCCGGTTGTTATTTATATTCCCTCTGTCCCGGTCGTCATTTGTGTCCCGGTCTGTAATTTCTCTTTGAGTGTTTTTTCTTTTTAGCATTTTTTAGTTTTTTACATTTTTTCTTTTTTCAGTTTTCTTTTTCTTCTTTATTTTTCAGCTTCACTATGAAATACATATCGCCGAACCTTTGTTTTTTTAACTAAAATCTGGTAGGCATTGATGACCTTATCCAAGTCAAAATCCCAAACCCAATCATCATCGCTATCATTTTCAGTTTTGATATGTTTTGACTCTCGCTGTCCAGGTGGATCTTCATCTAACTGCGCGGTTTTGCGTTCTTTAGCCTCAAGCCTGTTTCCTTGCTGTTCTTTTGATTCCTCGGCACGCTTTCTTTTCTGACTTTCTCTATCAGCAGCAAGTTTTTTGGCATAGACTCTTTGAGCATCTTCATCGGCTTTTGCCATTGTAAGTTCATGAGTCATTTTAAACTTAAACATTAATAGATTTCTACGTGAACATATATGTCTTAAATATCTTTAATGACGTCACCGTCATAGCAAAAATGACGACAACTAACTTCATGACGTCAGTCGACACAGAAACATGACGTCACCTGACAGACAGACACACAGACAGACAACTTATTTTTATATATATAGATATATATATATCTTCCAGGGCATGTGGAGGGTGGGATTGGTGCATGGGGAGGGGAGTTGTTTTTTATTTGCGAGGTTTTTTCTTTTTTGGAGCTCCTTGAAAGGGCCTCTTGAAAGTCATTTCCTTTTCATCTTGGATAGTTACATGCGCCCCCACTTCAATTGTTGTCTTATCCATTGAATATAACTCGTCATGTGAGCTTTGATAGAGACTTGACTAGCCAAGATGGGGTGATTGTGGGACTGTTTTGGGAGTATTTGGGGTTGGGTCTGGGGGACTTTATAGCGGAATGTTTAATGCATTGCCTATTTGAACAAGCTTTAATGCTAATAGAAGTTAACAATACTAGACTAGACTGTCTGCACTCTTGTGAAGGGAGGTCTTCACCTCCCACAACAAAAACTTAGTATTTGTTGGTTTTCTAAGATCAAACATGAGACAGATTATATCATTTCGGGTTGTTTCAATTTTTGCATCAGGATCTTTGCACAAGAACCATAAACAATAAACCCATAATGTGATTTATAAATAGGAGTAAAGTCTTCTCATTGCAACCAGGGTGTGTATAGTAGTCTTTATATTATTTTTATTTTTCTATAGCATGTTTTTTTATTGTGTTTTGATGTCAAGTTGGAAATTAAGTTTTTTGTTAAGTTTGAGACCTAGGTAATTAATTTGGTTATCCTCTGGAATTTTTACTGTTTAAAGAGTTTTTTACTGTTTTAAAAAAGTAGAGTTAAGAGAAAGAGTCAAACTTTAGCGTAAAGAGTGGGGCGTTGATGAGGAAGCAGCACCTTTCATATACGAAGTAATTTCTGTTCGTTTTAAGTTTTAATGTCGCTCCTTACTTTCAGTTAAAAAAACTTGTTTTTTTTATTTAATTGTCATTAAGTGACTTGTTATAACTCTGCTTGTGCTCATTATCTTCTGCTTTGAAATTTACAGACATAAATATTTATAGAGTTGACAGATGACACAAAACCCCAACCGGTATAACTGTCAGGAAGCCATCTTTAAACTTCTTGAAAATGGGTTTAAGAATTCCTTTACGCTGCTTTTCGGATTTAATATGATAGTACTAAATAAGAGGTGGTGATGTAGTCTTTAGCCTCCATTCTTTTACCTGGAAGATATTCACAGTATCTGTGGGGATCCCAATATCGCTTCTCTGTGAATTTTGCCAAAAAGACAATGAGGTACTGAACTAAATACTGCTTCATTGGTAGAATCCAATAACAACCGTCTACAGCTTCTGAGAGCGTTTTAGGGTCTAGATATTGCATCAGAAGCACGATTTGTCATGAGCCTATGATAACCAGTAGACCAGTACAGTGAGGACAACCAAACCGAAAAAGAAGTCTTCTTGAACCTCTTTGAGTTTCTGTGATCTTGCAGACTGCTAGGCACATTATAGCCTCTGTAATTGCTTGGACCACCGTGACGTCGTCATTTGTAGATACCCCTGCCAGCATCAAATTGAAAAAAAAAAAAAAATGAATTGGCCGAAATGGACTCTTACCTGAAGTCTTCTGTTTTAAAGAAGAAGATAATTGCAAATACTAGCTGTCCACAGCTATGCTGCGGCATGTATTATGGACAAAGGTTTACGGAAAGTGCTTTTTGGCCATCCATCTTGAGCCTAACGACAAGTAGTTCGTCCCCGAATGGGATGAAAAAGGTCGGAAGGATGGAGTTAAAGGCAATTGAAATTTCATCAGAGGGGAAGGGAATGAAGTTGTGAATAGATTGGCGTGGATGAGCAGCCTGTGAAGCTGTGTTGGTCTCAGGCAGTTTGGTGCCGTAGTGAGTCGTTGGTAGTAGTAGTAGTCTTTGAGCTTTTGCTTTGCGATGAATTTTGTTATAAAAAAAAGAACTACAGTTGTATGATGAATGGAACCTCTTTTTCTGTAGAATCTGCTCTTAGATCTTTCCTCTTATCATCCAACATTACTTTTGTTTTCTTTTTTGCTTGTCTGATTTGAATAGGTGTTGACTTGGATGGAGGTTTTCTTTTCTCTCCTTCTGTATCATCGTGATTCATGCATGCAATTTCCGAAGTTGTTTATTTGTCATACCAGTTAAGACGGAACTCTTATTAAGGGGAAGGGCTTTAGTTTCTTTTTTAGATGTCGCTATTTTTGTTAATTATAACTGAATAAATCTGGTTGCTTAATTTTAATTAAATTTTAGAATTTTATAAAGTACTCAGTAAGAAAAAAAGAAAACTTGAAAAACCACAAGGAAGTTTGGAACAAACTTCTGCTTAGAGAAGGGTAGTGTGCAGGCACAGAATGTCATTAGACATTTAATTTTGAATTAAAAAATTTTGAATTTGGCTATTTAATTTAATACAAAACGAAATAGCCACATTATTTGCGATGTAAAAAGCTTTAGTGTCACTCACATAACATTGTGTATATTTTGCGTCATCACCTCATTCACGGTCCGGCACATTAAAACAGAACCATCAGAGTCAGGTGTTACTTTTTCTGAATCCCTGGGTATATACCAGAATAATATATTGGAGAGGGGCCAAACTAAAAAAGGGCCTAACACTGGCAAATTAAAGGAAAATAATTGTGAGTAAAATCGTAGAATTCTTGGACTTTGGGGTAAGGGTGGGTCCAAAGCCCCCTTTTTTAATCGACAGACGTGAAAATACTGCTGCTCAGACATTATACAGAAATTCATGAGATGCGGAATGTAGTGGTGCATTTCTGAGCTTGGCCTTATGCTATCAAATATTAAATTAAATTCCTTCTTCGTTAAAATACCAGCCCATTTTGGGCTATTGAATTTCCGACAAAAGGTTGGTATTTACTCCAGAAATACTATCAATTCATCGAGCATTTTTAGAGTTATACACTTTCTCTTATTGATTAATTTTTTCGTCTGTACTAGGTCAAGGAGTTGCACTGAGGAACAACTGTGTCATGGATAATGTTTTTACTTTGTTGCATAGAATAAAATTCGAAAAACTTTGAAACTTTATATTAAGTTTATCAGTTTATCAATTGATTAAGTAAGTTTACTTATTCTAATAATTAAGTATATATTTGATTAATAAATAAATTTTTAATATTAGTAATATAGTTTTATCATAATAATAATATAATAATAATAATTGAATACTTACTATGTATTTTATGGCAATATAAGTAAGTTAACTTCTCAGTTAAATTAGTAAATTGATGAATTAAAATGGTAAGTTTAAAAATTATCAGGACATCTACCAGAACAGGTTTTTAAACCTAAACCAAGTAATCTGGCTATTAAGAATAAGGTTCCTTGGGAATGGTTCAGAATAGTGTAGGGGAGGGAATCCCTAAATTTCTTATTTCAGGACATTCGCAAGTAAGGTCATCCTATGAGTAATATCACAAAATCATCTATCCAGAACTTCATTTACTCTGTCTGAAAACTCCAAAATTTGGATGGCTTGGTTTGAGTAAGTGGTGGATTGAATAAGTTTAAAAACAAGATATCTTAGGGCCACAAACTATTTTGAGGAGGAATCAGACTTGAAAAAAGACAGAACACTGACAAATTGTACGAAAACCATATAAATAATGGATAAATCTCGAGATTTGGGGGGAAATGGGTTTAAGGTCTCTCCTTCCTTTGTGCATGTATTTATGTTGGAGCTTATCAGACATCACCAACTGATTGGTTAAGATTAACAATAAAATCTCTTGCATGCAACCGTAAACAAGAATGTATTTTCAAAGTGAGCACAAATTCAAAAAAAGATATTTTATTGAAGAATATATCAAAATTATAAAACCATTAAGGGACGATTTCAAAAATTTGTGGATGAGGTGGAGCGGTCGTTAATGCTCCCTCCCAGAAATTATGCAGAAAATCCTTAGACTTGACCCTGAGGGGAGGGGTGATATTCTTGTTTGTTAATTTCTTATTTATTAGTTCTACTCCCAAGAGATTTCTCATGTGTCTATTTTAGAATTTCTATTTAACTGGGTATATTAGTGCCACTGTGTTTTATATATTGTGGTAATATAATCAAGGTTGTATTTATGGAGGAAGGGTTTGATTCCCCCCCCCCCAAAAAAAATGTTTTCTGACTCGTAAAATCGTAAGAAAAATGCAGGAAACACATTTTGCATGCCTTTAGTAAAAAAAAAAAAAATTGTAAAACCATCCCTGATAAAAATTACCTTCCTGACCAAAAACCCTAAATACGGCCATTAATATATATATATATATATATATATATATATATATATATATATATATATATATATATATATATATATATATATATGTATGTATATAAAGTATATATATAATATAAAGTATATATAATATATTATAGCGGGCATAATATTTTCAGTATTGGTGGCTGTACAAGCAAGAAGAGTATGAAAAAGATGAAGCAAAGAAAAGCCAATTAGCCCTCCCATCAGTTGAGCAGCAGGCAATTACTAATTCTAATGACCTGAGAAAGTTGGATGCTTGGACCTACACAAACAAGAATGCAGTTATGTTTGTTCCAAATGGTAGGTCTTTTCCTTTCCTGTTTCAAAATTGTTTTTTTTTTTAAGATGAAAAATTTATTTTTAATTTGATTCAGTTTACATTTATTAAGTGAACTAATGGCAAATAATGTAAAATTGTGCAAAATATATAAATATATAAAATATACTGGTAAAACGTAAAAAAGTACTGTTTACTAACTAGCAGGTCAAAGAGATCTTTACTGAGCACCAGGAAGAATTTTGACCTTCTTTGGCACCAAAATTTTCGATTATATTTTCAAATAAAGTTGCATGCTTATTTATATCAAACTACATCTAATGTTTATGTTGTCAAATACTATATCTAAAGCTCTTATAAATCCTAATTCAGCATTTAAATAACAGTTCAATAGGGAAAATTCTTTTATTTGACAATGAACCACAAAAAACTCTGTCTAAATATAGTTCTATACTAACTGCTACTACTAACAACTCGCCGCAGCACCAAGCCGCCTGAGATTAACATGAGCTACACACGCTCCTCCTCCATCCCAATCTATTCAAAGCCTCCCTCTTTACACCCTCCCAGGATTTTCCGTTTATTTTAGATCTTTCTTAATGACATCCTCCCAAACGAGGACGACTGGCTTTCTGTTTAGCCCTAGACGGTTGGGCGAAGAGGACAATCTTCGGTAATCCGTCATCCTTCATCCGCAGAACGTGCCCTAACCATCTCAACCCTTCTTCAACTGTAGTCCTATAAAGCTGAATTGAACCACACTTTTCGTACAGCCTGCTGTTTGAAAAACGGTCAGCCAGCCGAGTATCCAGAGGCATTTTCTCTGGAAAATATCTAGTAAATGTCCATCCGCTTTTTGGAGTGACCATGCTTCAGAACCATATTTGACCACTGTCATCTCTGTAGCTTCCAATATTCTAATTTTGGTTTGCAGACTTATCTTTCTATTCTTTCAAACTTTTTTTTAACTGGGAAAAAATACCCTGAGCCTTGGTTATTCTACTTTTAAAATCTTCACTGCTCTCATCGTCTTTACTAATAATACTACCAAGGTAAGTGAAGTTGCCTACCTGATCAATCTCTTCATTACTCAACGCCACTCGTGACTAGTGACTTAGTCTTCTTAAAATTAATTTTCAAATCTATTCTAGCACCCTGAACTCTTAAAACCTCTAAAAGTTCATTCATTTTGCTCACACTTTCATCTAGAATGCTTAAATCATCAGCATAATTTAAGTCCAGGATAGTTTTTCCTCCCCATTTGATTCCGTGATCTTCCATTGCCTCTCCTGTGCTCCTTAAGACAAAATGATCCATATAAAGGGGGATAGAACATAACCCGGCTAACCTCGTTTCCTACCTTAACCATAGTAGTATTATTCTCGTACATAGCACTAATCTTTAATGTATTTGTCAGGTAAACCATATAAGGAAAAGAGCTTTGCTAAAGCTCTTCTATCAACTGAATCGAACGCTTGCTCATAATCTATAAAACTGAAGACCAAAGGTGTTTGACAACTAAGGCACTTCTCAATTATTAATCTAAGAGTGAAAATTTGGTCGACACTTCCTCTACCTTTTCTAAAACCACACTGCTCTTCTCTTAAAACTTTGTCTACAGCATCTCTCACTGTAAAAAGTATCATAATAGTAAATAATTTAATAACTACAGAGACCAGGCTAATGCCTGGACACTCACTCTTATCACTTTTCTTATACTCTGGTTTAATTAAGGTTTTCCTAAAATGGTTACGTATTTTCCCTTTTTCAAAAATCATATTCATAATCTTCAGTAACTTATTTCTAAGCTCAGAGCAACCATTTTTAAGAAGCTCATTTACCACACTATCAGCACCTGGAGCCTTATTATTTTTTAGTACTCTTAGTACTGTCACAAATTCTTCCTCACAAAACAATCTTCCTTTATATCTAAGGTATCACAAACCTTTTCATTTTCCTCTATATCTTTTCCTGCAACTGTATCTCGGTTTAGCACATTCTCAAAATGTTCCGCTCATCTTTCTTTAACTCTACCCTTGTCACTAATAGGGGCCCTGTTCCTATCTTTAACTGGGATAAGTCCGGATTGACTACTCCCTTTCAATTTATTAACATGCCAATACAATATTTTACTATTATGCCATCTAGCTGCATCTTCCGGATCCTCGACAATTTTATCCATGGTCTCCACTTCATACCTCACCTTCACCCCCTTTGTCCACGGCGTTTCATTATATCTCGTAGGTTCCCCAATTTTGATTCTGGTTGGGGGTCAATATTTGCTACTTCATTTGCTAGCCTATCAGCAGTCACGTTATGAATAAGTCCTTTATGACTAGGAATATGCTGGAAGCAAACAAAAATACCACATTTATTTAATATTTGTTGGTCATCTCTTATTAATTTTAAATCTGAATCAGCAGCCTCATAATTTATTTTTCTTATCAATTGAAGTGCAGAATTTGAATCTGTAAGGATTAACACATTCTTTGACGAAAGGTTTAGTCTGGGCATAGTTTCAAGTGCTTTATGTATAGCAAATAACACTGCTGACAGAATTGAAGTGTGGGATGGAAGAGTTGCTGATATATTCAAGGATCCATTTAAAAAAATATGTAGCATTGACATCACAATTCTCAATAATCTTTTTATTTGGGCGTTATTAAGTGCAAGCCCCTGGACAAGTAATCCTGAGCGTTCGAGGAGATAATCCGACTAACCTCTGACGTCATGTGCGTCTCAAAAAATGCTTGGATTAGTCAGATTAGTAATCGGACAAGTAATCGAACACGGGGCTGAGTTGCGTTTGATTCACATTCCAAGTTGACTGAAACCAGCATTTCGTCGTTTTATTTGCGATTCTGAGTTAACTTTGAGTGTTCGGTTTGTAAAAGTTGACTGAAAGTTAATGAAAAGTTGACTTTTAACAACTTTTACATTTTGTACGTTCGTCTCAAGTTAACTCGGAAAGAAGGCAAAAGTTTCAATTATAGGTAATCATGGAGTATGTCCAGATTGAGCCAGATTTTTTGTTGTCGGGTAGGTTGCACTAAAATAGACTTGAAAACTATGTTATTACCCTAGTTAAAACTGGCTTTTTTCTTGTGTGGGTGGGTGGGTTTTTTCTTTTACTGGGTGGGGGGGATTGGTAGATAATAAAATGGTTAAGAAAAATCTTATAAAGTTATTGCAATATTAGTTGAAGTTACTACTAAGCTACTTGAGCAATTATTTCAGAGCTGGGTATCCTAATACATTTTGTGTGGCCAGAAGTTTAATTGTTAGATTGCAAATTGTGATTTTCATTTGTCTTCTTTTAGTCATTCTATTCAAGATGCCTTGGATATTTTTTTTTATTGTGATGGATTGTCTTAATGCTCGGAAAAGGTAAAATATTTCAATTTCATAGGATAGGTAAATTTCAGTAGGCTAATCAATTTAAAGTCCTAAATTAGCAAGGGAAGCGTTTAGTTCACTAAAAAATCACTTATATACAGTGATTTTTTTTAAATCACTGTATAATTAGAGTTCTTTGAACTCCAATTATACAGCCCGGTTTTTGGCCCCCTTTAGCCTGTATCCAGTTCCAGATTGCCATTTAGTCCAAATTGCATTTTTTCTGTTACTCATTTCTTGTCAATATTACTAAGGGGTCATACTTAAGCACTAGAGAAGTATGCAGCTCTGCTTTACTTTAGCACCAACCCTCCTAATATGGAAATCTAAGGCTGAAATCGCATATTTTCTATTGATTCTGCCAATCTATACCTCAACCCTAGTACCTGATAATTGAAGCAACTGTGGCAAAACAAGAACTGGAAAAATAAGTAGGCTAAAAGGTGGCAAAATACATTTAAAATATATAATTGTGGCTATATATTTGCAAATTAGGCAGGTCGGGAGTAAATTTTTTGTTTTTTCATATTTTGACTTAAAAATAAAGTGAATATACTACTTGATGCCTTTTTGTATGTTCTTTACAGATATAATAATTGCTTATATTGCTACTTTAAATTTAAGCATTTTTTGACCTTAGCAAACTTAACAAATTTTGGCAGTGAAAAACATACATTATTTTGTCAAAAATGAACAAAACAGATACTTTAATTGAAAATTTAGCATCAAAGAAGAAGAAAACAGTATAATATTGTAAAATTTATAAATCTAACTTAATTGTGGAAAATCAGTGCTTGTGATTTATATAACATTTAAAAAATAGATTAGTAATGAAACAGTGAGTTTCAGTAGGTTCATTAATTACAAGTCCTAAACTAGCCAGGGAAGTGTTTTTTTTTTTTTTTTTTTTTCACTAAAAAATCACCACGTTCATTGAACTCCAATTATATAGCCCTGTTTTTGGCCCCCTTGAGCCAGTATTCAGTTCCTGATTGTCATTTACACTAAATTTCACGTTTTCTTTTACCTATACATGTTTGCACCAGTTTTACCATTGGGTAAAACTGGTACAAACAGTATTACTGGCTTTCATATAAAGTGAATATACCACTTGATGCCTTTTTTAATGCTGTTTACAAATATAATAATCGCTTCTACCGCAAATTCAGATTTAAGCACTTTTTGACTTCTTAAAAATGACCTATATATGGGGTCATTACAAATCTGTAATAGTTTAGAAACAAATTTGGGATACATATTTGCACATCAGGGGTGGGGTTAAAGTATAGCATATATTAAATATGTAAACTAACCATTGCTGGAATTTTTTTATGTGTCTGCTGTTGCACTGGTGATTTCTCTTATTAAAATTTGATATGCATAAACACATTAAAAAAAAACAGCAATGGTTAGTTTACATATATAATATATGCTATGCTTTACCCCCCCCCCCGTTAAGCAAATATATAGCCCAAATTTGTTTCTAAACAATTACAGATTTGTAATGACCCCATTTATAGGTCATTTTCAAGAGGTCAAGAGGTGAAAAAGTGCTTAAATCTGAATTTGTAATAGAAGCAATTATTATATTTGTAAAGAGCATAAAAACAGGCATCAAGTGGTATATTCACTTTATATGAAAGCCAGTAATACTGTTCGCACCAGTTTTACCCTCATTTCTTGTTAATATTACTAAGGGGTCATAGTTAAGCACTAGAGAAGTCATTGTTAAATAACATGTGCTTATGTATATATAGCTTTTTGCTACTTATTCTTCTTTGGTTATATAATGCTTGATGTGGTATAAGCCAAGAGAAGGACCTGTAGACCTATAGAAAAAAACCTGTTAAAAAAAGATGATTCTTTGTAATTTACATAATAATTATAGCTTTCTACATGCAGCCCTGCTCTACTTTAGCCCCAACCCTCCTAATATGGAAATCTATAGCTGAAATTACATATTTTCTATTGATTCTGCCAATCTATCCCTCAACCCTTGTACCTGTTAATTGAGGCAACTGTGGCAAAACAAGAACTGGAAAAACAAGTAACAGGTGGCAGAAAACATTGGAAATATATAATTTGGGCTATATGTTTGCAAATTAGGCATGTTAGAGGTGAATTTATTGTTGTTCATATTTTGATTTACAAATAAAGTGAATATACCACTTGATGCCTTTTTGTATGTTCTTTACAAATATAATAATTGCTTATTTGGCTAGTTCAAGTTTAAGCACTTTTTGACCTTACTTAGCCTAACAAATTTTGGCAGTGAAAAACATACATTATTTTGTCAAAAATGACCAAAAACACGTACCTTAATTGAAAATTTGGCATCAAAGAAGAAGAAATACAGCATAATATTGTAAAATTTATTAATCCAACTTAATTGTGGAAAATCAGTGCTCATAGATTATACGACATGTAAAAAATGGATTAATAATGAAACAGTAAGTTTGAGACCAATGTTTTAAGCTTTCTTATACCCAAAAACTATTTGAGTATACTTTGGTCATTTTCAAGAGCTCAAAAACTTGTTCTTGAAGCACTTATTATGTTTGTAAAAAATAAAAAAGGGCATCAAGGAGTATGTTCACTTTATTTGTATATCAAACATATGAACAACAAAAAAATTACCAATTATTAGTATAGCTGCACAATTTTCCCCTGGGTATGTAGGCTTAGTGGAAGGTCACTTATACCTGATCATGTCCCTACTGTTTTTACTTGGTTGAAAAAAAATCCAAAGAAAGTTCCTATTGAAAAGGAAAGATATCAAAAGTGAGATTGAATTTGTCATAGCTTGGAGGTTTGTCCCTTCAGTCTGTTTAAAGAAAACAGATTCATAATTGAAGCTTTGTTCATTTCAATCTTAGGGATAATCTACATTTGTTACACTTAATTAAATGGTTGTAAAGGGATACTTTTATTTATTTGTCTTGTTTGTTTTCTACATAATTTTTTAATCTTTAAATTGATATACATTTCTTACAAATTAATTAGTCATATCATAGTTCCACTTGCAAGTTTTGACCTACTTTGTAACCCTGGTCTCAAAATTGCATATAAATTTATTGAAGCTAGGAAACATAGAACTCCTCTCTGTTTAAAAGAAAATGGATGGACATAGGTAGGTTTTAATACACTAAAGTCCTAGGGCCATGGACATTAAAAAAAAAACAATGAAGATTAACTTTAAAATTCTGGACATGACATAAATATAACATTCACAAAATTTTACTTTTGTGCTCAGTTGCCAACCTGAGCAATTGCGCTAAATTTTTAAACCTTGCAAAACATTCACCAGCCAATTCTTATGACCTACACTGTTGTCTGTAGATCAAAAATTCATTGAGAAGGAAGGACCACCTTACTGACAGTTCTTCCTTTGTACTTATATTTAATGGGTTTAAAAGAAAGCTCCTATGGCTAAGTCAGAAGCCTAGTAAAGGACCAGGTAATCCTTTAGACGGGAAGTGCAATAGGAAGCTAGGGGCCAGTCATCCTATGCTTTTGGATGTCCTTCCTGCTTACTGACCCCAGATTTCTCTAGGTAACCTGTTAAGTTTGGGCCAATTCTGGCTGAACTTACAGAGTTACATCACTGACCTTCATCCCAAACCAAATAAACTGCTAATGCCAGAAATTAAACCTGTGCCCTTTGGATAAAGGATTCTCAACCTAGAGTGCCAGCCACTTAGGAAGGAACACAAATGTCACCAGAGAACAAAAATTATTTGGAAAAAAGAAAATATTGAAAAAAAAAAATAATAACTCAAGTCATAGTTGCTCATTGCTGTCCCACAAACAATATGTATTTCATTAAGACAAATAAATTTTTAAACAGGTATCAACAAAACTCCATCAGGGATTGTATTTACTTAAGGTACAATCAGCACTATTAATGCTTAGTTTTGTGATATTCTGGTTTTGAAATAATAAAAAAAAAGAGAAATTATATGTTCTACTTGTTTTCCACAAGCCCATTTGAGAAAAATCATTTGTAACAACAATATACCCATGGTTGGCTCAGAATCTCTCTAAAATTCTTTAACCAGAAGGAATTTAAAAAAAAAATTATACTTATCAGCAAGAAAAATATTAACATAACTCTAAACTTGGCACTTTATAAGACAATTTTTAGCAAAGCAAATGCAAAACTTTAATGGTGTCCTATGTCATCTAAAAAAAAAAAAACATCAAAATGTGTCAAATGAATTTTGATGTAGGATGCCTCAAATACTTTCAGTTGAATCTGTGAAATGAAGGGCCAGGTATTCCTTTACATTTTATACAATATATAAAAAGAAAAACAGTTCAAATTTTTTCAAAAAAGAAGAAGCTTGATGCAAAAAAAATAAATGTATTTTTAACAGAAAGCCACTGACATCAATGAAATCAAATAAAACAAAAATTCATGGAGAATAAATAATATAAGCCATATATTTAACTTATAATGAGGTGGCATAAAAGATTATTTCTAGAATTAGAAAAAAACAGTGTTATGGCTTAAAGTTCTGCTCAGTCAACAGGAGTTGTCTAAGGCCAGAATAATTAAGAACTAAGGCCAGAGAAAAAGAAACTGATACCCAAAAAATAAGGGACCCAAAAATTTCAGGACCCTTTAGAGGGAAAAGAAGTAGAAGTAGGTACTTCAAAATACCTTCCTGGGACATACTTTAGCCAGTAGACACATCCCTGAAAGTTTCATTTTCCTAGCCTAACCTCTTTCAAAGATAGCCAAAAGTAGCTAAAGTAAAATTTTACCCCTACTGTATCTTAAAAATCTAGTTTAAATAGCAATCTCAACAAATATAGACTATATAAAAGGCTATAGGTATTGGCCTAATCATTCTAAATTTTTTCCAACTAATAATTATAGGATGGTTTAGAAACTAGGCCTGTTTGATATAATAACATTTGATTAACTCACCAGTGTGATAGCTGCCTCCCTAAGAATCAACCTTTTTAATAACAAAAAAAACTTTTCTTCTGACTCCTTATGAAGCTTAGCCTATGCAAGACAGGCCTAAAACACCAAAAACCCTTTAGATACTAAGGAATATGCATAATATTACTTACAGGTCACTGAAAAGCTAAGATTATTTCTATTATTTACAGTTTCCTTGTCTTTTCTCTAGACTTAACGATTTCACATGTTTATCCATTTAAAAAAATATATAGCATTGACTCACAATCCTAAATAATCTTTTTATTTGGGGGTTATGAAGTGCCAGCCCACGGACAAGTAATCCTGAGCGTTTGTGGGGATAATCCGCCTAACCTCTGACGTCATATGTGTCTCAAAAAACGCTTGGATTAATCAGATTAGTAATCGGACAAGTAAACAAACGCACCCATGTAGTGCAAAAAGTGTTTTTAAGATGCAGGTTCTACCGCCAAAGAACAGGGTTGGAACTCGTTTTCCAACGGGTAAAAAATATAGATCAAGAAGTACACAGATATTTTTTCGTTAGTTATGCTTCAGATTTTCATTGATTTTTACTGTTTTCCATAAAGATAATTCAAATTTTATAAGCTGTTTTTATTATTGCATTTCAACCGAATCTTAAAGAGATGCATAAATTGGTCTTATTGTGAAAGATTTAATTTATGGATAGTTTTCAGAACAATGACAAGGGACACGAAAAATTGAACAACAGATCTTAATGAACAGAATTTATCAACTGTAAAGTCGGGTTTGTAGTTCATTTTTAAGTCCTAGCGCCAATTACTATGAGCTCCGTGTTTAAACTTGGTATTAAAGCAGGTTCCAGATATAAGAAACCCCGGTTTAAACACGATGGCTAAAAAAGGTTGATACCAGACTCGTGTAGAACCCAGACTTCTGAAAACGACTGCTGCAAAGATGGGTATTCACCCGTGTTGGAACCTGGTGCCTGAAAACGCAGCTCAGGAGAGCTACTATTATTAGCACTATTAAGAGCATAGAATTAACAATCTAATAGTGTCTCTCGTTTTGTTCTAGTATGTCTACTTCTGGAAAGTTGTTTTTCTTAACCTTAACCTCTTACATAGCTCTAGCGTAACGAATATAAGCATTGATTGTGAATTTGAACAATGATTTGTGAAGTAGTCGAAGCACTTACTAAATATTTTAAGTTTAATTTATAGATTGTCATTGTTGTTATGTTTGAGAAGGCTCTTGTATCCGATTGGTAAAGAAATTTATTAATGCTGTTAATGCTCTCGTATTATATGACCATTTATTCCATTTACCATTTTTTTATTTGTATGTCCATCTTCACAGTATACTTTTTGAATGGGAACAAAGTATGTCAGTATTCTATATAATTCTATGTCGCTCTACGCCAGTGCATATGGGCCCCGATTGGCTATATTGCAGCTTAAAGGCTTTTGTCTTTAAATGGGCTATATTTGAATCTTATTTGCAATATAGGTTACCTATAAAGTTGTTTTTTTCTGTCCAACTGTTTTACCGGCTGACACACGATAGTTCAAGAAGAAGTTGTTCGATTTACTTGAATTTTAGTATGTTAGTTACTAACAATAAGGGTCAGGTCGGCTTTGAAGGTGAGCCTTGTATCTCTAAACTTGGCGAATAAGAGAGGTTTGGTGATTCATAAGTGGATAACGGGAATGTCAAGAATTCTTAAGTGTGCTTGTTCTATTTCTGATGTTCTTTTTTTTACATTGTGACGTCTCTACTAGAATCCAGCCAATTAAAAAAAAAAAAAAAAATATATATACTGGATTGGCTACGTTCGGTAAAGGTCAGTTCCACTTTGGAGATTGCACTGTACCTTTATATTTGAGAAGGGCGAGGGTGAAATTTTCGCAAAAATGCATTTCAGATGCTTGGGAAGTAATAAATTGGGCAGTAGGGTTTTTAGGATCCCATTGAAATCACTATTACGATGAGATGTTGATGTTTTTTCTTATGTTTTTGCTCTGTCCCAGCCTTACGAGCTCTGCTCTCTGTTGGGGCATAATGTTGTTTGTGTTTTTTTTTTAGTTGAATGAAGAAAAAGTTGAAAAAGTTGAAAGCTGAAAAATATGTTTTGGGACATAAAATCATAGGGTACGAGATCGTATTTCCTGTCCATTTGTGTCTGTCCAGTCGAGATACACTAACTCGATAAGGGGTTGCATCGTTTTGATGAAATTTGACAAGTAGATTACTAGCGACCAGGACCAATTCGAGTTCGAAGTTGGGGATAGTACCTCCTTATTCTGGGGAGGGAAGACGGGTTTACTTTTAAAAAAAGTCTGTTTTCCATAGCTGAGAAGCGAATATGTCAGCAAAAGGGTTTTTGAGTGTGCTCTGCTCATTTCTAGTTTTGTTTTTTTACGTGGTGACGCCTCCATTGGAATTCGGCAAGTTCTGAAAAAATGTATTTAATTATTAGTTAGGTAAATTTAACTCAAAAACTAACTTGATTGGTTTTTACAATAAAGATCAGGTCAAATTTTAAAATATGCAACGAATCCTAATTTTTAAGCAAGGGGAGGGGATAGAATTTTTGAAAACCTCAGTTTGAGATACTTAGGGACTAAAAGTCTTGGCAGCTGGATTAGTGAGTGTCTTGATAGTATATCTGATGTTCTTTTGTTTTGGTATAGCTTTGCTCTTCTGAAATTCAACCGAAACCCAGAAAATACCATTAAACCGTCCAATAGAATTGAACCGAATCAGGAAAACTGTACTAATTAATTAACATCCAGTGATTTCAAAAGCGGTGTTCGGAAAAAATTCTTTTCTGTCCTTATGGGATCAAGTAAGAAGATGAGCTACCGTATATACCCCACCACCAGACAGATGAGTGAGGTGGAGATAAGGTCCTTGGAAAATTCAATTCAGAATAGTTTGAAGGTTAAATTTGGGCATTGAGATTTTGAATATCTTCGACCTTTGTTTGATATTCTTACATTCAGAACTGTTGAAAGAGGGGAGGGAGCGACAGGGCAAATTGTCCTAAGGTGCATTGGTAGTAAGAGGGGCTGGGGATTCTGAGGGTGGTTTTATTTATGTCTGAGTCGGGAGTGGGGTGCCACAATTCACATCGTCCTGAGTGCCACCAACCCTATGAATAGGCCCTGCTTACGTCTTATCAAGAGTCTCCACTAGAATTCAGCTGATTCTAGAATTCCAGTACCTTGTAGTAAAGTTAAGGTTTGATGATGTTAGGATTATTTTGGAGATTACAAACGTGCCGATACTTGGGATCAAAGGCCGATACCTGTCGTGAATGATGCCGATGCCCGTCATGAAAGTCTTTTTCCTTAATTGAGTGTGAAGTGCCGACTAAGGGGTGTTAGTTGGCAGTGTAGGTAATCACTATGCGGCACACACAGGAAGGAGGTCTTTCATTTCAGTTGCGTTGTAGAATAAACTTGAAGGACAACAGCGTAACCTCAAGAGAAGAAAGGAATAGGTGGATGGAAAAATTTCCAGAGCCCAAGCCTAGAAAGACACCAGTTTGGGGTTTATGGCACGCCCCATTTTTAATATGAAAATATACAGTACAACTTTAATTGTTTAAAAGGCTATGAAAAAAGGCGTGATGAAATTTATCCCAAGACGATCGTTTAATTAGGGCACATGGTAGAATTAATATGAAATAATTGCTGACGAAAAATAGTCAAAATAGAGAAACTACCATCTAATCAGGCGATCCGAAAAGAGATTTAACCATTCATTTAGACATTTTTTAATTGAGAGGTTGAAAACAATGTATATAGTAGCTGGAACCAAATAGCGAAATATACAGGACACAAAAACAAAAAAAAAAAAAAAATTGGGATAACCAAAACGCCGTCCTTAATCGTAAAATACTAAATTGAAATTTGTGCCAATGATGGTGGGAGAACAGTTGTCAGGATTAAAAATACAACTTTGAAAACTTGAGCTTCAGCTGTCAGCATATTTATAATTCTTTGTCCTGGATTAGGTAAAATCTTCTTGGCAGAAGTGTTCTCCAATTTAAAGACAATAAGGCTTAAAACCAGAAGTAAGAATAAAGGTAGATAGACGCTCTCTGCGTTCGATACACTCAGATGAGGCATTATATTTGTCAAAAGACAAAATCGCAAAGAAAAGAAGAACGAGGATAATAAACAGCCAGTGAAAAAAAAATGAAAATTATGCAAATATTTCGGTCAAGACCTCCGCTTGACCATCCTCAGTGCAGAATAAACTGATAAAAAAAAAGGACCAAACCTTAAAACAAAACACAAAACTAAAATATGAAGACCCTTTCTCAGTATCGGTGAAAGGGTAACTTAAAGCAAAACACAAAATTAAAATATGATGACCCTTTCCCAGTAACCGTTATTGTCCTCGTTTTTCTTTTCTTTGCGATTTCGTCTTTTGTCATGATTGTCTCAGAAATTATTATATTTTGTGCTCTTTCAAGACTGCAATATTGTTACAATATGAATCCATTAATGTTAGTGAAGTAAATGCAACCTGGAGCAGATATACAGATGCCAGTAAATATTAAAATACACATAATTTGCTTGCTGGACCATTGTCTTATGCGTTCTGGATAACGTAGTATTATAAACCTTGCGACTAGACAAAACCTTTGTTCAAAGTTTGAAAAGTAAATAACAAGGAGAGCGCATATGGGTAACATCCAACAATGAATCTCTTCTACTTCTTCCTCCAAAAGTCTAGTGACTGTAACAACATAATCTTTTAAGACAAGAGTACATCCGATAATGCTACTGGTCCATAATATATCGTTAATGATAGTTTTTCGTATTGTGGCCATAGAAAGCCCACAGAGAAATATAAAATTAATAGCTATCACTAAAATATTGATGAAAGTGGTGACTTATTCATAAAACAACCTTCATATGGTCTTCACAATAGCTATGACCTATAAGCAAGACCTTTCTTGTACTCAAAGACGTTCCTATACCAAAGGTTTTCCCTTTACCTAAGGCCTTGCCTAGGCCCAGGGTATTCCCAATATTCCAGGGAATTCCCAATTTAAAATATTATAATCTTTGATAAAAATTATAATATTACACAAAATATGGGAAGACAACGAGGAAATTTTTTTGGGATATTCGTTAATAATTACAATATTGATGAACAGCTAATTATACAGGCTCCTTAATCTCAAATCATTGATCACAAGAAGATATATCTTAAGTTCCCCCTTTTAGATCACATTTTGTTCTATAATGACATCTTGCTGTATTAAGTTTTGTCAGTACTGTTGCTATGCAACGATGAAGTGTATCAGGAACGCATGCAGAAAATTATATTAGAAAGATCAAATATTGAGACAGGGGCGGGGGAGGGGGAACGCAAAAAACACGTTAACTATGACAAATAAACGAGATCGTAGATACGAATGTCTTTTATTTAGGAAGGAGGCTAACTTCCTCTGTTAGCACAATCGATCAAATAAGAGCGATATAATTTTTTTTAGGGTGGCGATATATGGGGCCAGGGGCATACTTTTTGTTAAAAATAAACAGTGGGATTATTCACACAAAAATAGCTAACAAAAGAAAGGAAGCAAAATCACGAAATTTTGTAAGATAATTTTAGAGGAAATACTCGTAAGAAGATATATATTGATCACGCCACGTGATAAATGCCTAAACGTGACAATTCCTTATATAAATTTGGCATCAACCAATTCGGGCTAAGTTTGAAGTCACTGGGTTATGTAGCGGGAAGCAGTAAAAAAAATGTAAATGCCAAGGAACCAAACAGAATATCGGGTACCTCTTTCTCATTGGGACGGGAATTGGCATAGGGACGGGATTTGAAAATAATGTGTCAATTACGTTGGAAATAAAGAAATTTACTACTAAAGATTCCTGAAGGGGGGGGGGGTAAGGCATAATTTCATTTGACAAGAAAAAAAATATAGAAATACCGATGAATAAAAACAGTTTCAGATTCCAAAGGCACTTTACACGTTTGAGCCATTTCCGTGTCAATTGTTCAAATTCCATATCTAGCATTAGTAATCTATACTCTTTTAGAAAAAAACTAAAATTCCAATTTTATTCTTTTTCCGATTCAGGAGCTCAATTTTGAATCTTGGCTTGGTTGCAGAATTTCCTTACATTTCCACTAGTTATGCAAATAGAAAACCATGAATTTCTCAAGTTAAAAAATAAAAGAAAGGAAAAAATCCTCCTGCCTAACTTTGACCTGGGCAAAGGCTATGGGAGATCATGGAGTCAAATGGAAAGCTTAAACTCCAAGACTTAAATCACGAATGTCTTAGATCAAATTTTAACAAAATAAATAAATATTTGAAAGTTTTCATAATTCAGAATGCAAGAACAGATTTGAAAACTAATACTAAGAAGATTAATTCGCTTAGACTAGGGGTAAATGAAGGTGAAGAGGTGCTGTTAGGTAGCGAAAAGATCAATCAAGTAGATGGCGTTACTTACTTGGGTAGTAGTATTATTAAAGTCTTGGTTTCAGTGAAAATGTAAAATGTACAATAGCCAAGGCCCAGGGTGTGATTTCAAAGTTGAAAAGTTTGGAAGCCAGAAAGTAACAGATTCATTTGTTATGCTCGCAATTTGACGATTATGCCTCGAAAGTTAACTCGCTGGATTTAGGCTGCTTTTACAAACGCTGCTTTAAAACAGAACCAGAAATATATTTGACGCGTTGATGAGATATGACCTTACAAAACGACCACAAAAAATCTGTCCAATAGACGAGCAACTTATAAAAGACATCAGAAGCAAAAGAGTTCCAAAAGATTTAAAAGGCAAATATATGATTATATGCATACGGCTTTTCTGAATGTATTTCTTTTCGTACAAATTGTGGTTCTTATTATTTTCAGTTTATTTATTCGATTGTCTCGAACAGTAAACCCTACAATCAAACGCTATATCAAATGTATTGGTGTGTTAGATGGTTCAAAGATTCAGCCTTAGACACTAAAGGCCCATGGGTTATTCTCTGCAATCCTAATCAAAAGCTATAAAAAATGGTGAATAAAAATTTACGGTAAAAATTACAATTCTTGTTATAATTTTCAGTTTATTTATTCGAATGTTAAACGGTAAAATACAATCAAATACTATAAAAAAAAAAAAATGCCAAACGATAAAAATTACGAAATTTATTATTATTTTCAATTTATTTATTTGATTGTAAAACGATAAACTCTACAATCAAACGGTATAAAAAATGTTAACGGTAAAAATTTATGGAAAAAATTACGATTCTTATTATTATTTTCAGTTTGTTTATTCGATTGCCTCGAACAGTAAACCTTATAATCGAAGGCTATAAAAAATGCCGACGGTAAAATTACGATTCGTATTATTATTTTCAGTTCATTTATTCGATTGTTAAACGGTAAACTCTACAATCAAATGCTATGAAAAATGCCGAACGGTAAAAATTACGATTCTTATTATTATTTTCAGTTTATTTATTCGATTGTCTCAGAACATAACCCTGCATCAAAGGTTATAAAAAATACAGACGGTAAAAATTATGATTCTCACTATTATTTTCAGTTTATTTATTAGATTGTCTCGAACAGTAAACCCTACAATCACACCCTATAAAAATGCCGACGGTAAAAATTACGGTTCTTATTATTATTTTCAGTTTATTCATTCGATTGTCTCTTACAGTAAACCCTACAATCAAACGCTATAAAAAAATGCTGAAGGTGAAAATTATGATTCTTATTATTATTTTCAGTTTATTTGTTCGATTGTTAAACGGTAAACTCTATAATCAAACACACAATTACAAACTACAATTAAAAATTTCAACGGTAAAAATTTACGGTAAAAATTACGATTTTTATTATTATTTTCAGTTTATTTATTCGATTGTCTCGAACAGTAGACCCTACAATCAAACGCTATAAAAATGTCTTTGTGTGCTAGATGGCTCAAAGATTAAGCCTTAGACACTGAAGGCCCATGGGTTATACTCCAGAAAACTGTAATTATTTCTAACACTGCTTCTATAAGTCGTAGAGGAAATAAGAGAGCCTACCTGAAAGCAACTACAATTTATGTTCCATTTTTAACCAATTTAATCAACTATTTCAACAGAAATCCTTAATTAAACACAGTGACCATTAATAAGAAAGCACTGAATTAAATAACATCTCCGAGTAAATTGCAATAAAATATTAAAACACTGATAAAAGCTGGGGAGCAGGGGTAACAGAACACATTTTTAAACCATTTGTCATTATATCCGGACGCACAACATATTTATAGATGTTTGACGTGCAATTCTATCGTATTCGTTTCGATAATAAGCATTATAAAAAGTAGGAGTAACAAAAGACAACACGAACATTCCTTACTCCAAAGCCGACAAAACCCCCAGAAGGCCTAACCACTCCACGGCCCCACTTCTTAAAACAGAAATACAAGAAAAGAGATTAGAAACATTAAATTATAGTTTTAAAACAGTTATTTATCTATAATGAATTTTAGTCAATGAGCAACATTTTTTTTTACAGCAGGAATCTGTAACATTACTGACTTTTTACAACCTTCAGAACAAAGACCCGGTATTGTGGTGATTGGTTGGAATATAGTTTTGACATTTTGCCAATGTGAATTTTATATCTTACAATGTACGCGTGTAACACTAACAAATCAAGGCATAGCATTCGTGACAAGGAGCAAAGCCAAGCAGCGTCTTTCTGAGGGGGGCGGGCACGATGATAACTATTTTCACAGCCGTTAAACAAGCAAATAGAGTCCAAAAAGAGCCTGAAGTCTTTCCCAAATGCTAAAATTATTTTAATCCACTATATAGGATAAATGTTTGAACATGGCACTAAAACATTTGAAATAAGGGGATGTATACGTTAATACCCACTCACAATGAGATTGTACAATTCCGCGCATCGCTACCACTAAATCACATTTTCCACAGGATTTTCTAATTGGTTTAAAAATTCTGATTGGCTTAAAATAGCGCTAGCTAAATATAGGTATTAGCAAAATCTCACTGTGAATCTTACATGCTCAGTTTGGTCTTTCGGTTTGCGAGGCTTGATTATTAGCAGAGGAGACAGATGATTTTTGAAAATTTCTAGAAAGACATTGGACACTTCGAGTATTTAGTCGTTTTTATTTAGCCTTTTCACTTAGCACATCTGAGCGTATTCATTCACGCTAATTTCCATTTTCTTTCATCATAATTTCCCAACTTAAACTCAACGACCATTTTTACTGACAGCAAATTATAGGGGGCCTATTAAATTCTCATCAAGACAAGGTCAACAACCTTTCCCTAATATATAAGAAATTCTACATGATTATGTTTTTAGGTTAAGTTTAAACTCCAAAATTATAGCTGTGAAATTCTGTCTTCTCTTTTTTTTGTAATTTTATTGCCACTCTTAGTACAGTAAATCATCATTTTTTTCAAATATCAAGTGACTTTAATTTTCAAGCAGTCAGTCCACATCAGACCTGCCTAACTTGGTTGCACGGAAAATTTCTTTTTTTTTTGCTGAAAAATTCTCAGCTGCTCCCCACACTAAACTTTTACACTGATGTTTTTTGGAGAACAAGTTTGATTCTAAATAATGTGGTTATTACTTGTACATCTGACTTGTAGAAACTTTTTAGCAGGACAACTAGCTTTAGAAACCCACCAAGTTAGCTAATTAGTTGGTTAAGAATCAATTTAGAAAATTAATTTTTAATTTTTTGATGATAAATAAGGGTAATATAAAACCTAAACGGTCTCTTTTTATTAATTAATGCCATCAAACCATAATATTGACAACCAAGTGATATGTAACTAACCTGACTCAACAAATTTCTACACATATTCGTTAGAATAGCAACATCTTTTGGTGATTTTTAGATAAACAAACTTAAAAGATTTCAGTTGGTAAAGCTATTCAACGCGGTTGGAAAATTGTATAAGAGCCCGTAATTATTTTTCCTTAAAATTGAACACAACAAAAATACAGGATAAGTACAACACAAATTACATGATAAAGGTTTTGCGAATATAGATTATATAACCAATAATAATAAAATCCATGAAGATATACAACAGTAGTTAATCAGATAATGACGAAACAAAAATTTACTACAATAAGACAGCCACATGAGCAAAGGAGAGGGGCCCTTCCCCCTCAGAACTTGTGCTTTTCGCAATCATATCTACGATTTGCTTTTATTCGCGCTTTGTTCACAAGTTTGTTGTTCGTATTTGACACTTGAAGAACTTGCCCTGCCCCTTTTCTAATGGTTTAAAAGCAGTCCAAAATCCAAATGCATAGAGTACAAATCCAGTAGGGAGTCTATATCCCTTTATTAACTTTTTTTCATCTTTCTTTTGAGAATAAAGTTTAGGGAAATCAGGATTTTCGAAGGTCTGGTAAATAAACCGACCTGGTGATTTGTTTTTCTGGTAACCAGTAATCCATTTTTGGAAATATAATGATTCTGAATGCTATTCTATGAAAAATAAGTGACTTCTGGTCTCAAAGAGCCGTAAACTCCTGGGCACAGTTTTAGCAAATAAAACGTACTCTTTGCTAATTTTGAAAAAGAAAATGGCGGGCTGTTGGTAAGAATCCCCGATCACTAATTGCCATTTATTCAATTTCTTCTCTAAAGATACCATTACATTTACTATAAAATAAATAAAAAACTTTTTTTCGGAGTAAATTGAAGAAACAATTTTGTTTCTTCAAAATATGAGAAAACTGAAAAACTCGAGACTGCTCATGTCACAGCTATTTCAAATCACAAGTCCAAAGAATCCTTAGAACTTACTAGAATTAACAGAAAATACCTTTTTTGAGATTTATTCATTGAAAGTAATATTTTTTTTTGGATTTTCCTTAAAAAATCCAAACAAAAAAAACAAAAAAAAACGAAAAAATGACAAGTTTGTCCTCATAAGACTTTGAAAAATAAATTTGGCCAAGAGACTGCTCATGGTCGCGGTTCCTTCATATTACGAGTCCAAATAGCTCTTAGAATTTACGTTACACATTTTCGACCTGAAAAAGGTAAAGGATAAGGCACTAGAACTTATAGTCTAAAACCGGCGTTGCTGATCTCCATTTCAGGGCCCTTCAGCCAGGAGGTGCGATGGTGGATTGGGGGCTAGCCATCCTGTACTTTCGCTGACTCTTCCTTATTACCTTCCCCAGATTTCTTCAGGTACCCATAAAGAGCTGGGTCAATTCTGGCTGAGCTTACAGATTCACGCCACTGACCGTCGTTCCAAACCAAATAACAAGCCATACCAGGAATTGAAGCCTCACCTTTTGAACAAAGGATTCCAAGATGTGAAATGTAGAAGCAGCCTTTTCGTATGTTAAAGATAGTTTGATGTGACTATCACTAACTCAAACTGATTACCGTTGGTGCAGATGTGCCAAAATTGAGGTCACCTACAATGTGGCCAACCCACTCCTGAAAGACACCATTCAATGATAAAAACCGCCAAACAGGAAAAATAAGCACTTTGGGAAGCCACATTTCACAGATTTCGTTTTACTTTATTGTCGTTCATTATTACTTCAGACATTTTGAAAAAGGCATGAGCTGAATGGAAACAATGATGCATTCACAATTCGTTTTTATGTTGTGAGCCAATCACAATAAAAAAACATTGGGAAAGAATACTTTATAAGCAGAAGACCAAGAGGGCTTGGTACTGAAGGGAATCAAGTCCATTCTTAAAGCAGTTGCTGGAGGGCTCCAACCAGGACCGTATCCAGGATTTTGTTCGGGGTGGGAGGTCTACAAAAAAAATGAAAAAAAAAACATAAAAAATCTGTTTATATGCATTATTGTTACGTTTTTACGAGTTGGACAAACATTTCGATTGAGGAGAGGGTCAAAACTGCTAGCCCCCTCCCTGGATATGACCTTGGATCTATGATATCTTATTTTCTGTCCTATCACACAAATTCACCTGGTTAATTTGCTTCTTGCTTTTTATCCTCAGCTTTTAGCAGAAGCCTACTTGTTAACAAAATTGTATAACAATTTTTCTAGTTTTAAGCAAAAATTATGCCTAAAAATACTGAATTTAAAATTAATCATTTAACTTCAGGACTCAATATATCAAATTTCCGTACTAATTCTATTAAAAATTGAACCTTCAATAACCATTATTTCTTCTCTTTTGTTCTTCCTCTCGCATGATTATGATCAAGATAATTATCCTGCTTTCCATTTCGACGGAGAATCAATTCGATAATTCTCTTATCACGTTACTGATGTCACAGTTTTGCTAGTTTCTCTTAATCCAGGCAAGACCCGGGCAAGAAATAATTTCCAAGGTTGCGTTAATTCTCAGAATGACAAAAGAACTGAATAAGCAAAAATTAAAGTAAATTACTGTAAACGTGAATATTTCTTCTCTTTTCATGTACTTCTCAAAGAAAGAATTTAGCAAAATTTTTATCGGCTGCACATCCATACTCAGGAAAGTACACAGCCATTACTTGAAGAGGCAGCGTAAATTCGTCAAAAGAACAGGAGAATAAGCACCGATGATTGGAAAACACGGGAAACGTATACATATTTATCATCTTTTCTTGTACTTCTCAAATAATAAAATACAATTTTCATTGTAACACAATAAAAGTTACTGTTCTTTAGCCTTATTCAGCAGGTTAGGCCGTCCTCTCCTTGCCCTGCTATTCATTATTTTAAAATACATGCTTGGCCATAATGCTCTTAATAAGATGGCAGTTTTAGCACCAAATCCAGCAATAACAACTTCTTCGTCCTCAGCAGCAACAGATTCCAGTATTTCACTAGCAGCGTAATTAGGGCTCATTCCGTTGGCTGTTGTTGGATCTGTCACTGAAACGAAAGGAATTAAGCAAAGAGAAATGAAATGAAATTAGCGCAAATAAATTAAGCTTTTGAGACTCATTTTCTCAAATCAGATTTTTCAGAAGAACTCTGTTTTAAAATGTCTTATAAACAATTGCATTTCTACGAGTTAACAGAAAATTGTTGCAAAGAATTGTTAGTACATTTTTCTGACAATTCGTAATGTTGTTGGCGAAACCTTTTGGTGATCTGTTCCTGAAATTAAACCTCTCTTAGTTCTATAAGTTTTTGCAATTACAATAAGCTTTAATCTTGAGCATGATCAAGGCATTTGATGATATTTTGATGTCAAGAGATTGCTTGATGTCAATGGACATATTACTAAACGTTTACTATCCAATCACTGGGTTTCAACTAATAACTATGAATCAAGTCAAGAGCACAAGATGCGTGTTTTTAAACAAACCATATATTCGATTAATAGTTGCACTATATTTCTTTTTGTTATGACGAAACAAGGTTGAATGATACACAGATGGATTTATTTTCAACCAAAAATAACAAAATCATTCAATGCAAAAAGAAAACAAAAACAAATAAAATGTTAGCATAACTAAGTTAAGCCTCTGGGACTAATATGGACGATGAAAAAGAGGATATAGTGTTTTTCTCACTATAACAAGGGTGCTTTGCAAACACAGACTTTCGCTTAGTTTTGACCTACATATTGCGGCTAGTTCAACCCATATTTTGAAAGTTTCTCTTCATGTTTTGTTTTTATTCTGGGGACTTAATTCAGCAAAAAATATTTTTTAGTACTAAATATTTGAAATTCCTAGACTACTAGTACCACTACTATTAACAACACACTGCAGTACTAGGCCACCTGAGGCCAATATAGCTTCACAGGCTCCTCGTTTATCCAAATCTATTCAAAGCCTCCTTCTTTACGGCAGAAATAAAATCTCATAGTACTTATAATTCTTGAAGAATTAGCACACTTCTTTTTCCAATGCATGAACCGACAGAAAGGCCTTGGACTTATTGTTATAAGACTCTCTTTCCCCTTATTATGGGTCATTAAAGTGTTGTCATACCCTCAGTTATGTTCATTAAATATATATATTTTTTTATTTTAGGCCTTTTTGATTTGAATTCTTGAATATATAATCAATTTAATAAGTGCCTATTTAAATAATGTGAAAATCATATACCACTTTACTAAGAGAGGAAGACACCTTCAGGTCCTACAGCAAAGGCCTATGGTAAAGCCACTCCACTTTTATAAAATATGTTACTTTTGAGTTTTCAGTTTCGGTAAATTCTAGATTAGGGATTTCTGATTCTCATGGAAATTGGAAATTTCTGGTTGTAATATACCCTTAAAAGATATTGCCAATTTACTATATCTACCCTTTCCTTATTTATAGGGCTGAGAAGATTGCATATATGACAGATCTATGCTCATCTAACTTTGGACAATTTTTTTCTACCTTAATTTTGGGTTAGCAGTTTCGGTAAAATTCCAGATCAGGGGCTTCTTGCTGTCTTGAAAATTAGTTGAGTTAAGTGAGTGGAGCTTTCAGGTATGAATTCAGGGCCTAAGTAAATCCTGGGAAATTATCACAAAGTTACTATCCACCCATTCCTTCCTTGTTGGACTTGGAAGATTGCATACATGACAGATGGGTTGAAACCCATATAAGTTTTAACAAAAAAAAGATGTTAAACCTTAATTTTGAGGTTTCAATATCTTATTCATTGGCTCTAATCTAGGAGTAGAAATTTGGGCGACACATTCTCCTCCCTCAATATCACCATACGAATCAATTTTCTTCCGACAGGAATCAGGCTAATGCCTCTGTAATTACCACACTCACTCCACCTTTCTTATAGAGGGGTTTAGTTAAGGTTTTCCTAAAATCGCTAGGTAATTCTCCTTTTATGCCATCTGCCTGCATCATCTAGATCTTCAGCAACTTTATTCATGGCCTCGCATGACCTCCATTTCCCGCCTCTTTTATTCATATTTAATACTTTCTCTACTTTCTTTACATTCCTCTTATTCTAATACGATCTGTTACTCTAATGCTTCTTTTACAAGCCCCCCCCCTCTTCCCTAAAAAAACTTAAACCATTTTCACTAATATTCCCAGCTGTGTTTCTAACATTCCTCCCTAAGGTACAATCTGCTACTTTATAAACGACATTGCTAAAATTATCCCGTTCATCTTGTGCATTGTCCAATTTTAGACTCTTTAGTTTAATATTCAACTGTTCCTAGAAAGTTTCGCTCAAACTCTCATCCTGGAGTCTATTAACGGTACAGCCTTCCAGAAGGTAGTTACCCGTCCTAAATTTCAGATTAGCCCTAGACACTACTAGATAGTGATCATCCGTATCACACGGTCTGCTATAAGTGTACTATCAGTGAGGAGTAAGTGTCACAGTATTTGCCCCAGGATGTCACAGGCCCATGCTTGTTATTACTAGATCGGTGGAGGAGGGATACTGAAAATTCCCCGTGCTATCTAGGTAAAACATTCTAGATAAATTGCATTGTTAGTGATTATTTCAAAAGCCGCTCAGATCTCTCTAATTATCACACCACTAAAAATCCCCACTGCTTGAGGCTGGATTCGGACAGAGAATGATCCGGCTCTAGCAACGGCTGCTCTTATTCTACAAACTGACCCAGACCCTTCGGTCGCACTTTCCCAAAACTATACCTTCCCACGTGAAAGATTTCTAAAATAAAATAGGGCTCCTTTCCTATACAAAATCACCTTACTCCCTCTCTGAACTCTACCTAGGCAAAATGAAAAAAATAAGCATAGGTAAAAAGGTAATAAATCTTACTATTTCACAAGTCAGAAGCTATTTTAGAACTCAATTAAAACAAGACTTCATGATAAAGAACACTTAATAGATTATCTCTTGCGCGGAGGCCCAAAGCTCTGACCAATAGTAATTAAGTCGTATGAATGGCCCTCTGAATTGAGATGCAAAAGTTACCCTCGGCTTTTCAGGCTAATTTTGTTTCCTGGATGATTCATGAGCAGCCTGCATTTTTCAGAGGCTTGTTGCGGATTCTTAAAGGACACCTCGTAGTTTTTTAAACAAGGAAAAATATTAACAGGACAAAAGATAATTAATGAATAGATAGAGCCAGGGTTGAGGTAATGAATTTAAAGACGGAATGATATAATATTAAGCTTACAAAAAGGACATGCACCAGATAATTAGGGCCGAGGGCCCCAACACCTTTCCCCTAGGATAAATGGCCGGCACCAGGTCACATTGGTAAGAACGTCAAAGGTAAAAATACAGAAAAAACACCAACTTTAGGCTCGAACAGTGATCTTTACTTTCAACAACAATAACAGCACTCTTATATACTCTGGTATCTTATATCGATTCTGCCAGTCTTCTGTTTACAATAACATAGTCAATAAGGTTGGCCGTCTTACTATCATGCAGACACCATGTTAACTTGTTGGCCATTCTACGACCAAATTCTGTATTGGTTGTAACTAGATTGTTATAGCCTACCTGCAAAATTGCGGCAGTCTATAATCGTCCCTATTTTCCTTTCCTATACCAAATTTACCTAGGTTAGTAAACCACCTATTCCTCTTTCTACCAACCTGGGCATTAAAATTCATTAATAAAGGTATAACATTTCTACCTAGGATCCTGTGTATTCGTCATGCACCTGAAATTAAATTCCATCTGAGCCACTGTCATCTCCATCAGTCGGCTCTGTAGGGCCATATACTACTATGACTGACACCCTGCACTTTTTGGTCGTAATACAGGCAACTAGCATTGTATTATTAATACCCAAGCAACACCTATCAGCTTCCTTATCCAACGAAAGTCCTACTCCCTGCCTATGCACTCCATCCTTCCTGACAAAGTAAGGAAACTTTATATAATCTAATTTCATATTTTCTCCCCCGGGGATACGGGTTTCTGGATCTCCTAACAACTTCAGTTCAAAACATCCGAATTCGTCAGTCATACTGTTAATATAATAGTTGTTTTTCTAAATTATGACATTCAAAGTTGCAATTTATATGCAATCTTCTAAGGCCCCAGAAATCAGGAAGAGGTGGAGAGGTGAACTATACCACGGTATAGTCCAAACTCAGGATTTGTTCCTGAGAATTTCATTCACCTAACTCAGCTACTTTCCATAAATGTAAAAAAACCCTCAGCAAGAATCAGTCATAGTTTTCATTGGTTTATACTTATTTGCACTGTATTTCATCGATTATGTAATACTTAGGACAAGGCGAGTAAGCAAAACACAGAAAATTAAACAAAATCAAAACACATTTATGTATTGCCGTTTTTTGGTAGAAGAGGTTGCTATACCTCCGGCCGAGTGGATTGGTGCGCAGGATTTAGGATCCTTTGTCCGAGAGGGTGAGTGTTCGAATCCTAGTGTATCCAATTATTTAGCTTGGGACGGGGGTCAGTGGCGTGACTCTGTAAGCTCAGCCAGAGTTGACCCAGCTCTAAATGGGTACCTGGAGAAATCTGGGGAAGGTAAACAGGAAGGGTGTTCGAAAGCACAGGATGGTTGGCCCCCCAGCCCCCCATCGCACTTCCTGACTGATGGGCCAAGAAACGGAGATCAGCACCACCGGTAGGGACTGTAAAGTCCAATGCCGCATTCTTTACCTTTTTTTTATACCTCCGGCCCAACATTTCTATCTAAATGTTGAACAATAACTTTCTGATATTGCTGGGTCACTCTAGATGGCATCCATAGTTTTTTTTCTAATATAACAAATGCAAGTTTCCCCTTTATTAATTCCTCGGATTCTTTGGACTAGCATTCAAACATAATTTCCAAAACAGGAGGGCCATTCAAGACATTGGTACGTTTTAATACACTTAACAATTTTACCTTCAATTTTTCAGAAAAAAAATGAAATAAAAACCGTAGAGCATTCAGCGGTAAAAGAGGAAGATCCTGGCTTTGAACTTTGTTTCCATATTATCTGGATTCGATTCTACTTTATGATTTTTATTCCTCTATTTGTCGTATATATATATATATATATATATATATATATATATATATATATATATATATATATATGTTCTATTGTTTTATTCTTCCATATATATCTATTTTTGTATTCCCCTATTCGCATTATTCCTAATTTTGAAATTAGGTGCTTGACACTGGAATACACAGGGGATTTTAGATTTAAGGAGGGGCCCAAAATATCAAAGGAATGGGGTGGGCAAAGCTAACAAAAGTTTTGAAGATAGGGTAAAGACGTGTGAAATATAAAGCACCTTTAGAAATCATAAAATTCTGACGGGTTGAGACCCAAGCTCCAAGTGTACGTACCTAGTTTGATGAAAAAAAAAAAAAAAAAATCAGTTCTGCAGAACTTATTTATCAGGAGTTCAATGACAAGTTACCATTTCCGATATTCAAGATGTACGTGGTCCATTTTAAGTGATTTTTTTGAGGGTAAAAAAGTAATATTCTCTAAAGTCCACGGGAAATTGATTTTCAATGATAAGGATTTACTAATAGCAAATTTCAAATGGCTAAAATAAGAGGCAAACTTACAACCATATACTCTTCCATCCCCAGTGAGGGCATTGACTGATAAATTTGTCCTGATGTATCCAGGACTAACAACAGTGACTTTAACATTATAGTCAGCAACTTCTGCACGAAGGGTATCGAAGAAGCCTTCTAACGCATGCTTAGAAGCAGAATACGCTGACCTAAAGAATACACAAGTTTAATAACAGACAAAAGTTATAAAATGTTAAAAGAAGAACAAACCAAACGAATCTGATAAAAAAAAACAACCATACCATTTCACTAGGGATACGGCAGTCTTCACCTGTGTTTTCCAGCATAGGCATCTTAGGTTTACATTGTTCATGCAACAGCTCAGACGCTTAGAACTGCTTTTTTTTAGAACCGCATTTATTTGTTGTTGTTTTTCCGCTTTCCACTTCGTACCAAGTTGATACTTTCAATTAATGTTGAAGAGGATATTGAACTAAATCAAAACACTTCTTCAGAAAAAGTAAGGCATCAATTTGAAACTTTCAGGGAAGGCTTAGTTTGATGCTGAATAAAACCAAAGACGCTATTTATATCCAGGTTGTGAAAAGGACCTATGCAAAATATTTCAGGAATGGCTACAGATATTAACTTGAAAATTTCAGGGCATGTTGAGGGGGGAATAATTAAATAAATCGACAGCCACTTGTTCTGTGCAGGTTGTCTAGTTAAAACTTTTAGGGAATGTTTAGGGGATGTTGAACTAAATCAAAACACACTATGTACATCCCGGTTTTAAAACGGCGTACCTGAAATAGTCCAGACACTGATATGGAAATCAAGTTGAAACTTTCAAGGAAGGCTGAGTTTGAAGCTGAATAAAACCAAAGACGCTATTTATATCCAGGTTGTGAAAAGGACTTATGCAAAATATTTCAGGAATGGCTGAGGATATTAACTTGAAACTTTCAGGGCATGTTGAGGGGGGGGGAATAATTAAATAAATCGAAAAGCACTTGTTCTGTGCGGGTTGTCTAGTTGAAACTTTTAGGGAATGTTTAGGGGGTGTTGAACTAAACAAAACACACTACGTACATCCCGGTTTCAAAAGGGCGTACCTGAAATAGTCCAGACACTGATAAGGGAATCAAGCTGAAACTTTCAAAGAATGTTCAACGAAATCTAAAGACACCGTGCGCAACCAGGATGTCAAGGGCTAAACGTACCCAGGAATAGCTAAATGTATCAAGTTAAAACTTTCAGGGAATGTTAAGGGTACGTTGAACTCAACAAAAACACTATACGCATCCAGGTTGTCAAAGGGGCGTATTTACAATATCTCAGTTACAGCTAAGAGTATATAATAACAGCTTAAGGGGTCCAGCAGAGGCTTTGAGGGATTATTCGGCGTGGAGATGAAATAGATTTTAAATTTTCACTTGGCAGGACCAGGAAGAGCTTATCAAGAACTATAGATTCTTGAAGAAAATTTTGGTTGTACTGATTATTAGTGCAACAAGACCATCTTGTATATTGATATGCTAAAACATTACGGCCATGAGGACACCTCCATTAAAGTTTAGAACCAAGGTCGGAAACAAATCTGGCGGCTTTGATCCTTGTTTATTTGATTTATTTGATCTATGTTTATTTTTTAGACAACAAGTAAGAACTGTTTTTAATAAATTATTCCAAAATCCATTTATAAAAACAAACCAGCAGCTAAAACAGATTAGAAAGCAGTACTCAGTTTGCTATTTATTAGTATAATTCAGGTTTCAAATCCTCGTCACTCCTTAAGGTATTGAATTCCTCTTGCACAAGACTAATAAATTCCGCTAGGAAGTGCTGATCAAACTTTTTAAAATTTCACCCCATTTTCCTTATTGGTCAAAGTTAAAATGTAAGGCGGGTCTAAATCAACCAATGAAATTCATTCGTAGCTAAAGCTTAGCTAAAGACATAACAAGTGAATTTTATATTTTTACCGACGGGAAAAGAACCCGACGGGTTAATGTGATTATAATTTATGCTAAAAAGAATCTACAAAAAAACTTACGTTACTTTTTTTCATTGTTGTCAGTGGTCTTTAGATAAATAACCGCAAGAGATTTTTTTCTCTCTTAAACTTACAATTTCTTCTCGGAAATTTACATATGTTCCAATACTCCCCTCCCCCTTCCAGTATTCATAGGCAGACTTTTCTTGCTTACTAAATGGCCAATGGAAAGTAACAAAAAAAGATTCTATTTCTATTTCTCAAATTTTAGAATAATATTAGATATATTTTCCAGTAAAAAATTACAAATATCATCAACACAACATAATTCACTAATCCATAAAGGCTTTACGTCCTGAAAAGGGGAAAGAATATGAATACTCGTAAAACACTAATAAGAATTAAGTAAAAAATTATAATAATTCAATAAGAGAAAGAGAGGGAAGGATAGATATTGTTGAAAACGTTCGTTTCCCGACGGCTTTTGATAAGACAAACATCAAAAGGCTGTTAGAATTGGAACCGATGACTATTGGGAGACAAGTTAAAAAGATACAAATTTTCTTCTGAAATTTATATAAAGTGTATAATATTCCTGCTCCCTCTCATGGAATATTTTTCATGTCTATTAAATAGCAGGGGGAGCAGTGAAGATGTTAAAAGTACAATAGCTAAGGCTTGAGTGTTTTTTCACAGTTAAAAAAAAAGTTTGGAAGAATAAAAAGATAAATCTGCAAACCAAGATTAGAATATTGGAAGCTACAGTGATGACAGTTGTAAATATGGCTCTGAAGCATGGGCGCTCCGAAAAGCAGATGAAAATTTACTAGATATTCTCAAGAGAAATTGCCTACGGATTTTTCTGGGTACCCGGCTGACTGACTGTATTTCAAACAGTAGGTTGTACGAAAAATCTAGTTCAATCCCACTTTCTAGGGCTATAATGAAAGAAAGATTGAGATGGCTAGGCCACGTTCTACGGATGAAGGATGGCAGATTACCTAAGATTTCCCTTTTTGGTCAATCGTGTGGGGCTACACAGAAAGCAGGTCGTCCTTGTCTGGGTTGAGAGGATGTCATAAATAAAGATTTAAAGGAAATGGGAACTTCCTGGGAGGGTGTAAAGACCGAGGCTTTAAATAGATTAGATTGGAGGAGGAGCACGCGTAGCTGTGTTGGCCTCGGGTGGCTTGGTGCTGCAGTGTGTTATTAGTAGCAGTAGTATTAAATAGCAAATTGGAAGCAAAAAGTGTATATTGTACTTCCTGTGTCGAATCATAGAATAAGGAGAAAATATTAAAAAAAAACAAGCAAATATAATTCACTGATACCCATAGAAACTCTATCACCTTATGTTACAACATCAGGATTTCTGATGTTGAAATAATTTCTGTTACAACATCTTCACACTGACAATTCTCTTGCTAGAATTTTGACTATGTAGACTGCATAGTCATGTCTAGGCGTATGTATTCATTCGTTTTGTTATTCATTTCAAACACATATGTTCCACACCATTAATATTACTATAGCCAAAGAGGGGTAGGTGATCTCTTCTCTATTCGAATTTTGGTTATAGGGAGACTAATGATAATATAGTTTGAAAGATTTTAGTATTTTTCTAATTCTATCTTAAGTATAATTTTTTGGCGTTGGCTTGCTATCTCAGTGCAATTTCTTCATGTTATGTCTTAAGAAATTCCAAAACATACGGAATGTATAAAACCACAATTCTTTTACATTCTTGCTCCCACCAGAAGAGATTTGATATGCCAACTGAGGTCTCAAAGTTTGTTTGAAATTTTAATATCTTATGGATTGAAAGCTAAACTACGACTACGGCCAGCTTGAGTTCATCAATCCACAGGTTCACAACCAGATATTGTCCACATGTTGACTATTTGAGAAAAAAAAATGAAAAAAAATGTCTTTCCCTGGTCGACTTGAAAAAACATCTTTTGACTTTCTTTTTCCAATCCGCAGTGATTTAATCTCCCAACTGAGGTTATGAAGTCCGTATACTATATTTCTGTTCAATCTTCTCTTGAACTAATTAAAAAAACTTTTCAAAAAATAAGTTTGACAGCTTGGATACACTTACACTTTTTTAATTTAGTTAAATTTTAAGAGCAAAAGTAATAATAGAAGTAGTCCCGGAATTTCGAACATAATAATCTCAGTTGTTCTTGGGATACTCCTGAGATGTCATATTGGCAATCAGCATACACACAGTGTTTTTTTTTTAGTTAATCTTAAGGTAACATTTAGTTTTTAAACGCAATGGACAAATTACATAACTTTGGGGGATCGACCTATGCAATAGCCTTAAAAATACATTTAGAATACCCTCCAGCTATACTGAACAAAATGGCTATCTTAAATTTTGATTGGAAGGTTTTGTAAAATTATGAGCTAAAGAGGAGGGCTGATTGCCCTCCGATTACTTTTGACTCTTAAAAAGGATACTAGAACTTTGAATTTCCAGTCAAATTAGCTTCTTTAAAATATCAATGATATTACTAGCGATTATATAGCAGTGCTGCCTATCATACTACTCACAAACCCTTTTAACACTTGCATGCGTATAGTTATTTTTGTTTAGTTGAAATTCCCCCTGAACGTTTCAACTTAATGCACTAAGTATCATTAGTTACAGTAACAATAGAATTAGTATCAAAAGTATACACGTAGTGTCTTCTGGCTAGTTCAAAATCTGTCACAACCTATCCTGAAAGGAATAACTTTATAATGTAAACCGTTATTGTGATATTGCTTTGTCACTCTATTGACATATACATGATCATAGTTCGTTTTGATTTAATTCAGCATCCGCCTAAATATTCCTTGAAAGATTCACCTTAGAACCCTTAGCTTGTGTAGTAGCAGTAGTAGCATTAGCACCTTTTTTCAACATCCCCTTCAGCACACGATGAAATTTTCAACTCAATACCATCAACGGGTCCTGAAGCAGTGCTGATACGTCCTTTTGACAACCTATGTGGACATAATATGTTTCGATTTATTTCAATACAGTTACAATATTGCCAAAAATTTCCCCTTAATACCCTTAGGCTCAAGAGTAGAAGTAGTAGCGCCAGTAGTCATAGTAGTAGCAATAGTAATAGAATTAATAGTAGTCTTAGCTTTAGTAGCAGCAGTAGTAGTAGCAAGTAATAATAATAGTAGCAGTAGAAGTAGTTGTAGGAGTAAACGCAGTAGTATCATGATGTAAATATCGTCTTTTGGTTAGTTCAATATCTCCCACAACAAGCGTTGGAAGTTTTGATTTCTCACATGAAGCTGTTCCTAAGATATTGCTGATACGCCCTTTTGACAACCTGCATACAGATGGCAGGTTGTCATCCGTACAACAGAAGTTTTCAGACATATTCTCTGAAAATTGCACCTTTATACCCTTAGGCATAGTTGTAATAGTGGTCACAGCAGTAGTATAATTGCTCAACTTAATACAATTAGCCGTTGCTGTGATATTGTCGATTTGCTCTTTCGAAAACATGTATATTCATATACTTCTTGAAATTTTCATCTTAATGCTCTTAACTTTACAAGTAGTTGCGATAGAAGTAGTAGTTGGAGCAACAGTAATAGTAGTAGTAGAACTAATAAATGTTGCAGTGGCAGTAGTATTAGTAGTAGTATGCACATATTGCCTTTTGGTCAATTGACCTTCCCCTTTACGTTTTCGCTGAGAGTTCCAACTTAATACACAAATCAATTCTTAAGATACACTATTTTGACAATCTAAATGTATATAGTATCTTTTGTTAGTTCGAATTTGCCATCAGTATTCTATCAAATTTTACCTTCATAGACTTAGCCTTAATAGTATTATCACCACAGTAGTTTCGGTGGCAGTAGAAGTAGTTGCAGCGTTAATTTTGTATTAGCAGCAGTAATAGCAGCAATAATAGCGCTAGTAGCATGTGCATGTTTCCTTTTGGTCAGTTGAACATCGCTTTCATGATGCTCCGGAAGTTTCACCTTAACACTTTAACCCGTTCCAAAAATATTATTGATTACTCTAAGCCTTACAAGTTGTCGCAATTGAAGCAGAAGTTGGTGTAGTTTAGTAGCAGTAGTAGCATAAGTAAAAGTAGCAGTGGTATTAGTGTTAGTAGAGACATACATATATTACCTTTTTGTCAATTGATTAAATACAAAAAAACAAGTTTTTTCAACTGAAAGTAAGGAGTGACATCAAAACTTAAAACGCACAGAAATTACTTCGTATATAGGCTGCTTCCTCATCAACGCCCCGCTCTTTACGCTAAAGTTTTTTACTGTTTTAGAAAGAAGAATTGAGAGAAAGAGTCAAACTTTAGCGTAAAGAGCGGGGCGTTGATGAGGAAGCAACCTCTTTCATATACGAAGTAATTTCTGTGCGTTTTAAGTTTTGATGTCACTCCTTACTTTCAGTTGAAAAAACTTGTTTTTTTTGTATTTAATTTCTGAACGTTTTTGAATCAATGCATGTTTTGATTTTGGCTCTCCGCAGAGGAATAATCAAAACGAAATTTGAATATTTTTTTTTTTTGGGGGGGGGGGGGCTAAATGGCTTTCTCATAATTTTGATCGATTGATTTTGAGAAAAAAAGAGCGGGGGCGAACCCTAGTTGCCCTCCGATTTTTTGGTTAATTAAAAAGGCAACTAGAACTTTTAATTGTTTACGAATCTTTTTATTGGTAAAAGATTTACGGAGCTTATAAATTAGCTTACGTAAAGAACTTTTGTATTCTCATGTTTTTATTACATATATGAGGGGGTTCGCCCCATCGTCAGTACCTCGCTCTTTACACTAAAGCTTAAATTTTATCCCAATTCATTAAGAATGACCCCTGAATCACAAAAGCCGTAGAATAAATAGTTGAAATTACTAAAAATACTTTAGCGTAAAGAGCTAGGTATCATAAGGAGGTGAGCCCCTTATATGGGTAATAATTTCTGTTTGTTTTAAGTTTTATTGCTGTTCCTTACTTCCAGCTGAAAAAGCTTTTTCACATTTATTTTTTATTTTTTTTTAAATAATGCTAGTAAATCCTGCTCTCCCTTCATGGAAGTTTTCTTTTCCCATGACAAATTCTCGATGGAAAGTTCCCCCAGCATATCCCCCTCTTCTCAACCCCTCCCCCCAACCAAAAAAATCCTCCTGAAAACGCCTGTATACTTCCCAATAACCATTACTATATGTAAGCACAGGTCAAAGTTTGTAACTTGTTGCCCCTCCCACGGGGACTGTGGGGGAGTAAGTCGTCCCCAAAGACATAGTTATAAGGTTTTTCGACTACGCTGAATAAAATGGCTATCTCAGAATTTTGATCCGTTGACTTTGGGAAAATAATTAGCGTGGGAGGGGGCCTAGGTGCCCTCCAATTTTTTTGGTCACTTAAAAAGGGCACTAGAACTTTTCATTTCCGTTAGAATGAGCCCT